>NC_091285.1:653635020-653903010 GCF_032444005.1 Ranitomeya imitator | reverse complement strand
GTACTTTTATTTGCAAAACACATTTCAGTCTTTGAATGTTGGCAGTAGTACAGAAAAAAGTGAATTCCCATACCGGGAGTCGAACCCGGGCCGCCTGGGTGAAAACCAGGAATCCTAACCGCTAGACCATATGGGAATAGATACCTTCAAGCTCGTTGACAATATGAAAAAAATAAGTTTCGTGCCTTGCACAAGAAGTGTCTGCAGATTAGCTTGTGTGTCTTGCCTCGTTAGCGCAGTAGGTAGCGCGTCAGTCTCATAATCTGAAGGTCGTGAGTTCGATCCTCACACGGGGCAGCATATTCCTCTTTTCTTAAGAGATATTGTCCCCAATTTAGAACTTTCCCTTTCAGTTCTAAAATGATTCTGATAATGAAGAAATTGTGAGCCCAAATGACAGACAGTACAAATGGGTTGTTGAGTCTCTTAACACCTTTGGTGTAAAAAGAGGTAGTTGGGAATGATTTGAGCTATGAAACCAAACTCAGTCTTGCGCCAAAAGTCGCAATGAATGGACAAAAAGCTGGTGCTCAGCATTTTTGACGGTTAAGTCCAAATTGTACCTGAGATACGTTTGACTGAAAATAACGCATCAGTAGTTAGTACAGAAAAGGGTACTTTCCCATACCGGGAGTCGAACCCGGGCCGCCTGGGTGAGAACCAGGAATCCTAACCGCTAGACCATATGGGAAATGATGCATAGCGGTATCAGTGACAATGTAAAAAAAAGAAGTTTACTACTTGACACAAGAAACGTCTGCAGTTCAATTTGCGCAACTTGCCTCGTTAACACAGTAGGAAGCAAATCCGTCTCATAAGCTAAAGGTTGAACTTTTGATGCTCAGAAGAGGCACTGGCCCCTTGTTTTTTCAATCAATTCTGTCTCCATCTTTGCTAGAGAGCCACCGATTTTTCCCATTCAGTACCAAAACATAACCGATTGCAGCAAAGAGGAGAGCTCTAATAACAGACAGGGAAAAAAGGGTTGCTGAGTCCCTTAAAACCTAGGAGTTACAAGTGAGAAATAAGAATGGTTTGAGCGTTGACCTCAAATGGTATGTGGTGCAAATAAATAACCCAAAACTCTGGTGGTTGACATTTTTGCTGCATAGAGCAGTTCCAACCTAAACTGATTCCATCTACAAGGTTCGTGGCAGTTTTTGAATGTGCGTACATATGCCAAAGGAGGTCACTCCCATAGCAGGAATTGAACCAGTCAACCAGCGATGCTAGGTCCTTTTCCGCATGGGGCAAGCTTTACACTAACCAACAAAACAGGTTTAAAAAAAAAAAAAAAAAAAGAAGTTTTTTGCTTTGATTAAATAAATTTTACATTACTAAAGCTAAAACTTTCCACATGAACACCATAATTAGCATATCAGTTGGCAATCTGAAGAATATGAGTTTATTTCTCACATGTGGTACTACTCCCTCCTTTTCTCAGGAGACTGTGTTACCAACTCAGAACTTTCCCATTAATTTCTGAAATGTTTCCGATTGGAAATGAAGTAGGAGCCCTAATGACAGACAGAACACATGGATTGTTGGGCCCCTAACACTTTGGAGTAAAAAGGTGTAGTTGAGAATGAGTTAAGCTATGAAACAAAATTAAATCTTGTGCAAAAGGTCAGAATGAATGAAAAATACCCTGGTGTTCAGCATTTTTGACTGCAAAGTGCAAATTCTATCTGAAGTACTTTTATTTGCAAAACACATTTCAGTCTTTGAATGTTGGCAGTAGTACAGAAAAAAGTGAATTCCCATACCGGGAGTCGAACCCGGGCCGCCTGGGTGAAAACCAGGAATCCTAACCGCTAGACCATATGGGAATAGATACCTTCAAGCTCGTTGACAATATGAAAAAAATAAGTTTCGTGCCTTGCACAAGAAGTGTCTGCAGATTAGCTTGTGTGTCTTGCCTCGTTAGCGCAGTAGGTAGCGCGTCAGTCTCATAATCTGAAGGTCGTGAGTTCGATCCTCACACGGGGCAGCATATTCCTCTTTTCTTAAGAGATATTGTCCCCAATTTAGAACTTTCCCTTTCAGTTCTAAAATGATTCTGATAATGAAGAAATTGTGAGCCCAAATGACAGACAGTACAAATGGGTTGTTGAGTCTCTTAACACCTTTGGTGTAAAAAGAGGTAGTTGGGAATGATTTGAGCTATGAAACCAAACTCAGTCTTGCGCCAAAAGTCGCAATGAATGGACAAAAAGCTGGTGCTCAGCATTTTTGACGGTTAAGTCCAAATTGTACCTGAGATACGTTTGACTGAAAATAACGCATCAGTAGTTAGTACAGAAAAGGGTACTTTCCCATACCGGGAGTCGAACCCGGGCCGCCTGGGTGAGAACCAGGAATCCTAACCGCTAGACCATATGGGAAATGATGCATAGCGGTATCAGTGACAATGTAAAAAAAAGAAGTTTACTACTTGACACAAGAAACGTCTGCAGTTCAATTTGCGCAACTTGCCTCGTTAACACAGTAGGAAGCAAATCCGTCTCATAAGCTAAAGGTTGAACTTTTGATGCTCAGAAGAGGCACTGGCCCCTTGTTTTTTCAATCAATTCTGTCTCCATCTTTGCTAGAGAGCCACCGATTTTTCCCATTCAGTACCAAAACATAACCGATTGCAGCAAAGAGGAGAGCTCTAATAACAGACAGGGAAAAAAGGGTTGCTGAGTCCCTTAAAACCTAGGAGTTACAAGTGAGAAATAAGAATGGTTTGAGCGTTGACCTCAAATGGTATGTGGTGCAAATAAATAACCCAAAACTCTGGTGGTTGACATTTTTGCTGCATAGAGCAGTTCCAACCTAAACTGATTCCATCTACAAGGTTCGTGGCAGTTTTTGAATGTGCGTACATATGCCAAAGGAGGTCACTCCCATAGCAGGAATTGAACCAGTCAACCAGCGATGCTAGGTCCTTTTCCGCATGGGGCAAGCTTTACACTAACCAACAAAACAGGTTTAAAAAAAAAAAAAAAAAAAGAAGTTTTTTGCTTTGATTAAATAAATTTTACATTACTAAAGCTAAAACTTTCCACATGAACACCATAATTAGCATATCAGTTGGCAATCTGAAGAATATGAGTTTATTTCTCACATGTGGTACTACTCCCTCCTTTTCTCAGGAGACTGTGTTACCAACTCAGAACTTTCCCATTAATTTCTGAAATGTTTCCGATTGGAAATGAAGTAGGAGCCCTAATGACAGACAGAACACATGGATTGTTGGGCCCCTAACACTTTGGAGTAAAAAGGTGTAGTTGAGAATGAGTTAAGCTATGAAACAAAATTAAATCTTGTGCAAAAGGTCAGAATGAATGAAAAATACCCTGGTGTTCAGCATTTTTGACTGCAAAGTGCAAATTCTATCTGAAGTACTTTTATTTGCAAAACACATTTCAGTCTTTGAATGTTGGCAGTAGTACAGAAAAAAGTGAATTCCCATACCGGGAGTCGAACCCGGGCCGCCTGGGTGAAAACCAGGAATCCTAACCGCTAGACCATATGGGAATAGATACCTTCAAGCTCGTTGACAATATGAAAAAAATAAGTTTCGTGCCTTGCACAAGAAGTGTCTGCAGATTAGCTTGTGTGTCTTGCCTCGTTAGCGCAGTAGGTAGCGCGTCAGTCTCATAATCTGAAGGTCGTGAGTTCGATCCTCACACGGGGCAGCATATTCCTCTTTTCTTAAGAGATATTGTCCCCAATTTAGAACTTTCCCTTTCAGTTCTAAAATGATTCTGATAATGAAGAAATTGTGAGCCCAAATGACAGACAGTACAAATGGGTTGTTGAGTCTCTTAACACCTTTGGTGTAAAAAGAGGTAGTTGGGAATGATTTGAGCTATGAAACCAAACTCAGTCTTGCGCCAAAAGTCGCAATGAATGGACAAAAAGCTGGTGCTCAGCATTTTTGACGGTTAAGTCCAAATTGTACCTGAGATACGTTTGACTGAAAATAACGCATCAGTAGTTAGTACAGAAAAGGGTACTTTCCCATACCGGGAGTCGAACCCGGGCCGCCTGGGTGAGAACCAGGAATCCTAACCGCTAGACCATATGGGAAATGATGCATAGCGGTATCAGTGACAATGTAAAAAAAAGAAGTTTACTACTTGACACAAGAAACGTCTGCAGTTCAATTTGCGCAACTTGCCTCGTTAACACAGTAGGAAGCAAATCCGTCTCATAAGCTAAAGGTTGAACTTTTGATGCTCAGAAGAGGCACTGGCCCCTTGTTTTTTCAATCAATTCTGTCTCCATCTTTGCTAGAGAGCCACCGATTTTTCCCATTCAGTACCAAAACATAACCGATTGCAGCAAAGAGGAGAGCTCTAATAACAGACAGGGAAAAAAGGGTTGCTGAGTCCCTTAAAACCTAGGCGTTACAAGTGAGAAATAAGAATGGTTTGAGCGTTGACCTCAAATGGTATGTGTTGCAAATAAATAACCCAAAACTCTGGTGGTTGACATTTTTGCTGCATAGAGCAGTTCCAACCTAAACTGATTCCATCTACAAGGTTCGTGGCAGTTTTTGAATGTGCGTACATATGCCAAAGGAGGTCACTCCCATAGCAGGAATTGAACCAGTCAACCAGCGATGCTAGGTCCTTTTCCGCATGGGGCAAGCTTTACACTAACCAACAAAACAGGTTTAAAAAAAAAAAAAAAAAAAAAAAAGAAGTTTTTTGCTTTGATTAAATAAATTTTACATTACTAAAGCTAAAACTTTCCACATGAACACCATAATTAGCATATCAGTTGGCAATCTGAAGAATATGAGTTTATTTCTCACATGTGGTACTACTCCCTCCTTTTCTCAGGAGACTGTGTTACCAACTCAGAACTTTCCCATTAATTTCTGAAATGTTTCCGATTGGAAATGAAGTAGGAGCCCTAATGACAGACAGAACACATGGATTGTTGGGCCCCTAACACTTTGGAGTAAAAAGGTGTAGTTGAGAATGAGTTAAGCTATGAAACAAAATTAAATCTTGTGCAAAAGGTCAGAATGAATGAAAAATACCCTGGTGTTCAGCATTTTTGACTGCAAAGTGCAAATTCTATCTGAAGTACTTTTATTTGCAAAACACATTTCAGTCTTTGAATGTTGGCAGTAGTACAGAAAAAAGTGAATTCCCATACCGGGAGTCGAACCCGGGCCGCCTGGGTGAAAACCAGGAATCCTAACCGCTAGACCATATGGGAATAGATACCTTCAAGCTCGTTGACAATATGAAAAAAATAAGTTTCGTGCCTTGCACAAGAAGTGTCTGCAGATTAGCTTGTGTGTCTTGCCTCGTTAGCGCAGTAGGTAGCGCGTCAGTCTCATAATCTGAAGGTCGTGAGTTCGATCCTCACACGGGGCAGCATATTCCTCTTTTCTTAAGAGATATTGTCCCCAATTTAGAACTTTCCCTTTCAGTTCTAAAATGATTCTGATAATGAAGAAATTGTGAGCCCAAATGACAGACAGTACAAATGGGTTGTTGAGTCTCTTAACACCTTTGGTGTAAAAAGAGGTAGTTGGGAATGATTTGAGCTATGAAACCAAACTCAGTCTTGCGCCAAAAGTCGCAATGAATGGACAAAAAGCTGGTGCTCAGCATTTTTGACGGTTAAGTCCAAATTGTACCTGAGATACGTTTGACTGAAAATAACGCATCAGTAGTTAGTACAGAAAAGGGTACTTTCCCATACCGGGAGTCGAACCCGGGCCGCCTGGGTGAGAACCAGGAATCCTAACCGCTAGACCATATGGGAAATGATGCATAGCGGTATCAGTGACAATGTAAAAAAAAGAAGTTTACTACTTGACACAAGAAACGTCTGCAGTTCAATTTGCGCAACTTGCCTCGTTAACACAGTAGGAAGCAAATCCGTCTCATAAGCTAAAGGTTGAACTTTTGATGCTCAGAAGAGGCACTGGCCCCTTGTTTTTTCAATCAATTCTGTCTCCATCTTTGCTAGAGAGCCACCGATTTTTCCCATTCAGTACCAAAACATAACCGATTGCAGCAAAGAGGAGAGCTCTAATAACAGACAGGGAAAAAAGGGTTGCTGAGTCCCTTAAAACCTAGGCGTTACAAGTGAGAAATAAGAATGGTTTGAGCGTTGACCTCAAATGGTATGTGTTGCAAATAAATAACCCAAAACTCTGGTGGTTGACATTTTTGCTGCATAGAGCAGTTCCAACCTAAACTGATTCCATCTACAAGGTTCGTGGCAGTTTTTGAATGTGCGTACATATGCCAAAGGAGGTCACTCCCATAGCAGGAATTGAACCAGTCAACCAGCGATGCTAGGTCCTTTTCCGCATGGGGCAAGCTTTACACTAACCAACAAAACAGGTTTAAAAAAAAAAAAAAAAAAAAGAAGTTTTTTGCTTTGATTAAATAAATTTTACATTACTAAAGCTAAAACTTTCCACATGAACACCATAATTAGCATATCAGTTGGCAATCTGAAGAATATGAGTTTATTCCTCACATGTGGTACTACTCCCTCCTTTTCTCAGGAGACTGTGTTACCAACTCAGAACTTTCCCATTAATTTCTGAAATGTTTCCGATTGGAAATGAAGTAGGAGCCCTAATGACAGACAGAACACATGGATTGTTGGGCCCCTAACACTTTGGAGTAAAAAGGTGTAGTTGAGAATGAGTTAAGCTATGAAACTAAATTAAATCTTGTGCAAAAGGTCAGAATGAATGAAAAATACCCTGGTGTTCAGCATTTTTGACTGCAAAGTGCAAATTCTATCTGAAGTACTTTTATTTGCAAAACACATTTCAGTCTTTGAATGTTGGCAGTAGTACAGAAAAAAGTGAATTCCCATACCGGGAGTCGAACCCGGGCCGCCTGGGTGAAAACCAGGAATCCTAACCGCTAGACCATATGGGAATAGATACCTTCAAGCTCGTTGACAATATGAAAAAAATAAGTTTCGTGCCTTGCACAAGAAGTG
Source organism: Ranitomeya imitator (assembly GCF_032444005.1). Lineage (NCBI taxonomy): Eukaryota > Metazoa > Chordata > Amphibia > Anura > Dendrobatidae > Ranitomeya > Ranitomeya imitator. Next base: position 653,896,032 of record NC_091285.1, on the reverse strand, counting down.
TCTGCAGATTAGCTTGTGTGTCTTGCCTCGTTAGCGCAGTAGGTAGCGCGTCAGTCTCATAATCTGAAGGTCGTGAGTTCGATCCTCACACGGGGCAGCATATTCCTCTTTTCTTAAGAGATATTGTCCCCAATTTAGAACTTTCCCTTTCAGTTCTAAAATGATTCTGATAATGAAGAAATTGTGAGCCCAAATGACAGACAGTACAAATGGGTTGTTGAGTCTCTTAACACCTTTGGTGTAAAAAGAGGTAGTTGGGAATGATTTGAGCTATGAAACCAAACTCAGTCTTGCGCCAAAAGTCGCAATGAATGGACAAAAAGCTGGTGCTCAGCATTTTTGACGGTTAAGTCCAAATTGTACCTGAGATACGTTTGACTGAAAATAACGCATCAGTAGTTAGTACAGAAAAGGGTACTTTCCCATACCGGGAGTCGAACCCGGGCCGCCTGGGTGAGAACCAGGAATCCTAACCGCTAGACCATATGGGAAATGATGCATAGCGGTATCAGTGACAATGTAAAAAAAAGAAGTTTACTACTTGACACAAGAAACGTCTGCAGTTCAATTTGCGCAACTTGCCTCGTTAACACAGTAGGAAGCAAATCCGTCTCATAAGCTAAAGGTTGAACTTTTGATGCTCAGAAGAGGCACTGGCCCCTTGTTTTTTCAATCAATTCTGTCTCCATCTTTGCTAGAGAGCCACCGATTTTTCCCATTCAGTACCAAAACATAACCGATTGCAGCAAAGAGGAGAGCTCTAATAACAGACAGGGAAAAAAGGGTTGCTGAGTCCCTTAAAACCTAGGAGTTACAAGTGAGAAATAAGAATGGTTTGAGCGTTGACCTCAAATGGTATGTGGTGCAAATAAATAACCCAAAACTCTGGTGGTTGACATTTTTGCTGCATAGAGCAGTTCCAACCTAAACTGATTCCATCTACAAGGTTCGTGGCAGTTTTTGAATGTGCGTACATATGCCAAAGGAGGTCACTCCCATAGCAGGAATTGAACCAGTCAACCAGCGATGCTAGGTCCTTTTCCGCATGGGGCAAGCTTTACACTAACCAACAAAACAGGTTTAAAAAAAAAAAAAAAAAAAGAAGTTTTTTGCTTTGATTAAATAAATTTTACATTACTAAAGCTAAAACTTTCCACATGAACACCATAATTAGCATATCAGTTGGCAATCTGAAGAATATGAGTTTATTTCTCACATGTGGTACTACTCCCTCCTTTTCTCAGGAGACTGTGTTACCAACTCAGAACTTTCCCATTAATTTCTGAAATGTTTCCGATTGGAAATGAAGTAGGAGCCCTAATGACAGACAGAACACATGGATTGTTGGGCCCCTAACACTTTGGAGTAAAAAGGTGTAGTTGAGAATGAGTTAAGCTATGAAACAAAATTAAATCTTGTGCAAAAGGTCAGAATGAATGAAAAATACCCTGGTGTTCAGCATTTTTGACTGCAAAGTGCAAATTCTATCTGAAGTACTTTTATTTGCAAAACACATTTCAGTCTTTGAATGTTGGCAGTAGTACAGAAAAAAGTGAATTCCCATACCGGGAGTCGAACCCGGGCCGCCTGGGTGAAAACCAGGAATCCTAACCGCTAGACCATATGGGAATAGATACCTTCAAGCTCGTTGACAATATGAAAAAAATAAGTTTCGTGCCTTGCACAAGAAGTGTCTGCAGATTAGCTTGTGTGTCTTGCCTCGTTAGCGCAGTAGGTAGCGCGTCAGTCTCATAATCTGAAGGTCGTGAGTTCGATCCTCACACGGGGCAGCATATTCCTCTTTTCTTAAGAGATATTGTCCCCAATTTAGAACTTTCCCTTTCAGTTCTAAAATGATTCTGATAATGAAGAAATTGTGAGCCCAAATGACAGACAGTACAAATGGGTTGTTGAGTCTCTTAACACCTTTGGTGTAAAAAGAGGTAGTTGGGAATGATTTGAGCTATGAAACCAAACTCAGTCTTGCGCCAAAAGTCGCAATGAATGGACAAAAAGCTGGTGCTCAGCATTTTTGACGGTTAAGTCCAAATTGTACCTGAGATACGTTTGACTGAAAATAACGCATCAGTAGTTAGTACAGAAAAGGGTACTTTCCCATACCGGGAGTCGAACCCGGGCCGCCTGGGTGAGAACCAGGAATCCTAACCGCTAGACCATATGGGAAATGATGCATAGCGGTATCAGTGACAATGTAAAAAAAAGAAGTTTACTACTTGACACAAGAAACGTCTGCAGTTCAATTTGCGCAACTTGCCTCGTTAACACAGTAGGAAGCAAATCCGTCTCATAAGCTAAAGGTTGAACTTTTGATGCTCAGAAGAGGCACTGGCCCCTTGTTTTTTCAATCAATTCTGTCTCCATCTTTGCTAGAGAGCCACCGATTTTTCCCATTCAGTACCAAAACATAACCGATTGCAGCAAAGAGGAGAGCTCTAATAACAGACAGGGAAAAAAGGGTTGCTGAGTCCCTTAAAACCTAGGCGTTACAAGTGAGAAATAAGAATGGTTTGAGCGTTGACCTCAAATGGTATGTGTTGCAAATAAATAACCCAAAACTCTGGTGGTTGACATTTTTGCTGCATAGAGCAGTTCCAACCTAAACTGATTCCATCTACAAGGTTCGTGGCAGTTTTTGAATGTGCGTACATATGCCAAAGGAGGTCACTCCCATAGCAGGAATTGAACCAGTCAACCAGCGATGCTAGGTCCTTTTCCGCATGGGGCAAGCTTTACACTAACCAACAAAACAGGTTTAAAAAAAAAAAAAAAAAAAAAAAAAAAAAAAAAAAAAAGAAGTTTTTTGCTTTGATTAAATAAATTTTACATTACTAAAGCTAAAACTTTCCACATGAACACCATAATTAGCATATCAGTTGGCAATCTGAAGAATATGAGTTTATTTCTCACATGTGGTACTACTCCCTCCTTTTCTCAGGAGACTGTGTTACCAACTCAGAACTTTCCCATTAATTTCTGAAATGTTTCCGATTGGAAATGAAGTAGGAGCCCTAATGACAGACAGAACACATGGATTGTTGGGCCCCTAACACTTTGGAGTAAAAAGGTGTAGTTGAGAATGAGTTAAGCTATGAAACAAAATTAAATCTTGTGCAAAAGGTCAGAATGAATGAAAAATACCCTGGTGTTCAGCATTTTTGACTGCAAAGTGCAAATTCTATCTGAAGTACTTTTATTTGCAAAACACATTTCAGTCTTTGAATGTTGGCAGTAGTACAGAAAAAAGTGAATTCCCATACCGGGAGTCGAACCCGGGCCGCCTGGGTGAAAACCAGGAATCCTAACCGCTAGACCATATGGGAATAGATACCTTCAAGCTCGTTGACAATATGAAAAAAATAAGTTTCGTGCCTTGCACAAGAAGTGTCTGCAGATTAGCTTGTGTGTCTTGCCTCGTTAGCGCAGTAGGTAGCGCGTCAGTCTCATAATCTGAAGGTCGTGAGTTCGATCCTCACACGGGGCAGCATATTCCTCTTTTCTTAAGAGATATTGTCCCCAATTTAGAACTTTCCCTTTCAGTTCTAAAATGATTCTGATAATGAAGAAATTGTGAGCCCAAATGACAGACAGTACAAATGGGTTGTTGAGTCTCTTAACACCTTTGGTGTAAAAAGAGGTAGTTGGGAATGATTTGAGCTATGAAACCAAACTCAGTCTTGCGCCAAAAGTCGCAATGAATGGACAAAAAGCTGGTGCTCAGCATTTTTGACGGTTAAGTCCAAATTGTACCTGAGATACGTTTGACTGAAAATAACGCATCAGTAGTTAGTACAGAAAAGGGTACTTTCCCATACCGGGAGTCGAACCCGGGCCGCCTGGGTGAGAACCAGGAATCCTAACCGCTAGACCATATGGGAAATGATGCATAGCGGTATCAGTGACAATGTAAAAAAAAGAAGTTTACTACTTGACACAAGAAACTTCTGCAGTTCAATTTGCGCAACTTGCCTCCTTAACACAGTAGGAAGCAAATCCGTCTCATAAGCTAAAGGTTGAACTTTTGATGCTCAGAAGAGGCACTGGCCCCTTGTTTTTTCAATCAATTCTGTCTCCATCTTTGCTAGAGAGCCACCGATTTTTCCCATTCAGTACCAAAACATAACCGATTGCAGCAAAGAGGAGAGCTCTAATAACAGACAGGGAAAAAAGGGTTGCTGAGTCCCTTAAAACCTAGGAGTTACAAGTGAGAAATAAGAATGGTTTGAGCGTTGACCTCAAATGGTATGTGGTGCAAATAAATAACCCAAAACTCTGGTGGTTGACATTTTTGCTGCATAGAGCAGTTCCAACCTAAACTGATTCCATCTACAAGGTTTGTGGCAGTTTTTGAATGTGCGTACATATGCCAAAGGAGGTCACTCCCATAGCAGGAATTGAACCAGTCAACCAGCGATGCTAGGTCCTTTTCCGCATGGGGCAAGCTTTACACTAACCAACAAGACAGGTTTAAAAAAAAAAAAAAAAAAAAAAAAAAGAAGTTTTTTGCTTTGATTAAATAAATTTTACATTACTAAAGCTAAAACTTTCCACATGAACACCATAATTAGCATATCAGTTGGCAATCTGAAGAATATGAGTTTATTCCTCAAATGTGGTACTACTCCCTCCTTTTCTCAGGAGACTGTGTTACCAACTCAGAACTTTCCCATTAATTTCTGAAATGTTTCCGATTGGAAATGAAGTAGGAGCCCTAATGACAGACAGAACACATGGATTGTTGGGCCCCTAACACTTTGGAGTAAAAAGGTGTAGTTGAGAATGAGTTAAGCTATGAAACAAAATTAAATCTTGTGCAAAAGGTCAGAATGAATGAAAAATACCCTGGTGTTCAGCATTTTTGACTGCAAAGTGCAAATTCTATCTGAAGTACTTTTATTTGCAAAACACATTTCAGTCTTTGAATGTTGGCAGTAGTACAGAAAAAAGTGAATTCCCATACCGGGAGTCGAACCCGGGCCGCCTGGGTGAAAACCAGGAATCCTAACCGCTAGACCATATGGGAATAGATACCTTCAAGCTCGTTGACAATATGAAAAAAATAAGTTTCGTGCCTTGCACAAGAAGTGTCTGCAGATTAGCTTGTGTGTCTTGCCTCGTTAGCGCAGTAGGTAGCGCGTCAGTCTCATAATCTGAAGGTCGTGAGTTCGATCCTCACACGGGGCAGCATATTCCTCTTTTCTTAAGAGATATTGTCCCCAATTTAGAACTTTCCCTTTCAGTTCTAAAATGATTCTGATAATGAAGAAATTGTGAGCCCAAATGACAGACAGTACAAATGGGTTGTTGAGTCTCTTAACACCTTTGGTGTAAAAAGAGGTAGTTGGGAATGATTTGAGCTATGAAACCAAACTCAGTCTTGCGCCAAAAGTCGCAATGAATGGACAAAAAGCTGGTGCTCAGCATTTTTGACGGTTAAGTCCAAATTGTACCTGAGATACGTTTGACTGAAAATAACGCATCAGTAGTTAGTACAGAAAAGGGTACTTTCCCATACCGGGAGTCGAACCCGGGCCGCCTGGGTGAGAACCAGGAATCCTAACCGCTAGACCATATGGGAAATGATGCATAGCGGTATCAGTGACAATGTAAAAAAAAGAAGTTTACTACTTGACACAAGAAACGTCTGCAGTTCAATTTGCGCAACTTGCCTCGTTAACACAGTAGGAAGCAAATCCGTCTCATAAGCTAAAGGTTGAACTTTTGATGCTCAGAAGAGGCACTGGCCCCTTGTTTTTTCAATCAATTCTGTCTCCATCTTTGCTAGAGAGCCACCGATTTTTCCCATTCAGTACCAAAACATAACCGATTGCAGCAAAGAGGAGAGCTCTAATAACAGACAGGGAAAAAAGGGTTGCTGAGTCCCTTAAAACCTAGGCGTTACAAGTGAGAAATAAGAATGGTTTGAGCGTTGACCTCAAATGGTATGTGTTGCAAATAAATAACCCAAAACTCTGGTGGTTGACATTTTTGCTGCATAGAGCAGTTCCAACCTAAACTGATTCCATCTACAAGGTTCGTGGCAGTTTTTGAATGTGCGTACATATGCCAAAGGAGGTCACTCCCATAGCAGGAATTGAACCAGTCAACCAGCGATGCTAGGTCCTTTTCCGCATGGGGCAAGCTTTACACTAACCAACAAAACAGGTTTAAAAAAAAAAAAAAAAAAAAAAAAAAAAAAAAAAGAAGTTTTTTGCTTTGATTAAATAAATTTTACATTACTAAAGCTAAAACTTTCCACATGAACACCATAATTAGCATATCAGTTGGCAATCTGAAGAATATGAGTTTATTTCTCACATGTGGTACTACTCCCTCCTTTTCTCAGGAGACTGTGTTACCAACTCAGAACTTTCCCATTAATTTCTGAAATGTTTCCGATTGGAAATGAAGTAGGAGCCCTAATGACAGACAGAACACATGGATTGTTGGGCCCCTAACACTTTGGAGTAAAAAGGTGTAGTTGAGAATGAGTTAAGCTATGAAACAAAATTAAATCTTGTGCAAAAGGTCAGAATGAATGAAAAATACCCTGGTGTTCAGCATTTTTGACTGCAAAGTGCAAATTCTATCTGAAGTACTTTTATTTGCAAAACACATTTCAGTCTTTGAATGTTGGCAGTAGTACAGAAAAAAGTGAATTCCCATACCGGGAGTCGAACCCGGGCCGCCTGGGTGAAAACCAGGAATCCTAACCGCTAGACCATATGGGAATAGATACCTTCAAGCTCGTTGACAATATGAAAAAAATAAGTTTCGTGCCTTGCACAAGAAGTGTCTGCAGATTAGCTTGTGTGTCTTGCCTCGTTAGCGCAGTAGGTAGCGCGTCAGTCTCATAATCTGAAGGTCGTGAGTTCGATCCTCACACGGGGCAGCATATTCCTCTTTTCTTAAGAGATATTGTCCCCAATTTAGAACTTTCCCTTTCAGTTCTAAAATGATTCTGATAATGAAGAAATTGTGAGCCCAAATGACAGACAGTACAAATGGGTTGTTGAGTCTCTTAACACCTTTGGTGTAAAAAGAGGTAGTTGGGAATGATTTGAGCTATGAAACCAAACTCAGTCTTGCGCCAAAAGTCGCAATGAATGGACAAAAAGCTGGTGCTCAGCATTTTTGACGGTTAAGTCCAAATTGTACCTGAGATACGTTTGACTGAAAATAACGCATCAGTAGTTAGTACAGAAAAGGGTACTTTCCCATACCGGGAGTCGAACCCGGGCCGCCTGGGTGAGAACCAGGAATCCTAACCGCTAGACCATATGGGAAATGATGCATAGCGGTATCAGTGACAATGTAAAAAAAAGAAGTTTACTACTTGACACAAGAAACGTCTGCAGTTCAATTTGCGCAACTTGCCTCGTTAACACAGTAGGAAGCAAATCCGTCTCATAAGCTAAAGGTTGAACTTTTGATGCTCAGAAGAGGCACTGGCCCCTTGTTTTTTCAATCAATTCTGTCTCCATCTTTGCTAGAGAGCCACCGATTTTTCCCATTCAGTACCAAAACATAACCGATTGCAGCAAAGAGGAGAGCTCTAATAACAGACAGGGAAAAAAGGGTTGCTGAGTCCCTTAAAACCTAGGCGTTACAAGTGAGAAATAAGAATGGTTTGAGCGTTGACCTCAAATGGTATGTGTTGCAAATAAATAACCCAAAACTCTGGTGGTTGACATTTTTGCTGCATAGAGCAGTTCCAACCTAAACTGATTCCATCTACAAGGTTCGTGGCAGTTTTTGAATGTGCGTACATATGCCAAAGGAGGTCACTCCCATAGCAGGAATTGAACCAGTCAACCAGCGATGCTAGGTCCTTTTCCGCATGGGGCAAGCTTTACACTAACCAACAAAACAGGTTTAAAAAAAAAAAAAAAAAAAGAAGTTTTTTGCTTTGATTAAATAAATTTTACATTACTAAAGCTAAAACTTTCCACATGAACACCATAATTAGCATATCAGTTGGCAATCTGAAGAATATGAGTTTATTTCTCACATGTGGTACTACTCCCTCCTTTTCTCAGGAGACTGTGTTACCAACTCAGAACTTTCCCATTAATTTCTGAAATGTTTCCGATTGGAAATGAAGTAGGAGCCCTAATGACAGACAGAACACATGGATTGTTGGGCCCCTAACACTTTGGAGTAAAAAGGTGTAGTTGAGAATGAGTTAAGCTATGAAACAAAATTAAATCTTGTGCAAAAGGTCAGAATGAATGAAAAATACCCTGGTGTTCAGCATTTTTGACTGCAAAGTGCAAATTCTATCTGAAGTACTTTTATTTGCAAAACACATTTCAGTCTTTGAATGTTGGCAGTAGTACAGAAAAAAGTGAATTCCCATACCGGGAGTCGAACCCGGGCCGCCTGGGTGAAAACCAGGAATCCTAACCGCTAGACCATATGGGAATAGATACCTTCAAGCTCGTTGACAATATGAAAAAAATAAGTTTCGTGCCTTGCACAAGAAGTGTCTGCAGATTAGCTTGTGTGTCTTGCCTCGTTAGCGCAGTAGGTAGCGCGTCAGTCTCATAATCTGAAGGTCGTGAGTTCGATCCTCACACGGGGCAGCATATTCCTCTTTTCTTAAGAGATATTGTCCCCAATTTAGAACTTTCCCTTTCAGTTCTAAAATGATTCTGATAATGAAGAAATTGTGAGCCCAAATGACAGACAGTACAAATGGGTTGTTGAGTCTCTTAACACCTTTGGTGTAAAAAGAGGTAGTTGGGAATGATTTGAGCTATGAAACCAAACTCAGTCTTGCGCCAAAAGTCGCAATGAATGGACAAAAAGCTGGTGCTCAGCATTTTTGACGGTTAAGTCCAAATTGTACCTGAGATACGTTTGACTGAAAATAACGCATCAGTAGTTAGTACAGAAAAGGGTACTTTCCCATACCGGGAGTCGAACCCGGGCCGCCTGGGTGAGAACCAGGAATCCTAACCGCTAGACCATATGGGAAATGATGCATAGCGGTATCAGTGACAATGTAAAAAAAAGAAGTTTACTACTTGACACAAGAAACGTCTGCAGTTCAATTTGCGCAACTTGCCTCGTTAACACAGTAGGAAGCAAATCCGTCTCATAAGCTAAAGGTTGAACTTTTGATGCTCAGAAGAGGCACTGGCCCCTTGTTTTTTCAATCAATTCTGTCTCCATCTTTGCTAGAGAGCCACCGATTTTTCCCATTCAGTACCAAAACATAACCGATTGCAGCAAAGAGGAGAGCTCTAATAACAGACAGGGAAAAAAGGGTTGCTGAGTCCCTTAAAACCTAGGCGTTACAAGTGAGAAATAAGAATGGTTTGAGCGTTGACCTCAAATGGTATGTGTTGCAAATAAATAACCCAAAACTCTGGTGGTTGACATTTTTGCTGCATAGAGCAGTTCCAACCTAAACTGATTCCATCTACAAGGTTCGTGGCAGTTTTTGAATGTGCGTACATATGCCAAAGGAGGTCACTCCCATAGCAGGAATTGAACCAGTCAACCAGCGATGCTAGGTCCTTTTCCGCATGGGGCAAGCTTTACACTAACCAACAAAACAGGTTTAAAAAAAAAAAAAAAAAAAAAAAAAAAAAGAAGTTTTTTGCTTTGATTAAATAAATTTTACATTACTAAAGCTAAAACTTTCCACATGAACACCATAATTAGCATATCAGTTGGCAATCTGAAGAATATGAGTTTATTTCTCACATGTGGTACTACTCCCTCCTTTTCTCAGGAGACTGTGTTACCAACTCAGAACTTTCCCATTAATTTCTGAAATGTTTCCGATTGGAAATGAAGTAGGAGCCCTAATGACAGACAGAACACATGGATTGTTGGGCCCCTAACACTTTGGAGTAAAAAGGTGTAGTTGAGAATGAGTTAAGCTATGAAACAAAATTAAATCTTGTGCAAAAGGTCAGAATGAATGAAAAATACCCTGGTGTTCAGCATTTTTGACTGCAAAGTGCAAATTCTATCTGAAGTACTTTTATTTGCAAAACACATTTCAGTCTTTGAATGTTGGCAGTAGTACAGAAAAAAGTGAATTCCCATACCGGGAGTCGAACCCGGGCCGCCTGGGTGAAAACCAGGAATCCTAACCGCTAGACCATATGGGAATAGATACCTTCAAGCTCGTTGACAATATGAAAAAAATAAGTTTCGTGCCTTGCACAAGAAGTGTCTGCAGATTAGCTTGTGTGTCTTGCCTCGTTAGCGCAGTAGGTAGCGCGTCAGTCTCATAATCTGAAGGTCGTGAGTTCGATCCTCACACGGGGCAGCATATTCCTCTTTTCTTAAGAGATATTGTCCCCAATTTAGAACTTTCCCTTTCAGTTCTAAAATGATTCTGATAATGAAGAAATTGTGAGCCCAAATGACAGACAGTACAAATGGGTTGTTGAGTCTCTTAACACCTTTGGTGTAAAAAGAGGTAGTTGGGAATGATTTGAGCTATGAAACCAAACTCAGTCTTGCGCCAAAAGTCGCAATGAATGGACAAAAAGCTGGTGCTCAGCATTTTTGACGGTTAAGTCCAAATTGTACCTGAGATACGTTTGACTGAAAATAACGCATCAGTAGTTAGTACAGAAAAGGGTACTTTCCCATACCGGGAGTCGAACCCGGGCCGCCTGGGTGAGAACCAGGAATCCTAACCGCTAGACCATATGGGAAATGATGCATAGCGGTATCAGTGACAATGTAAAAAAAAGAAGTTTACTACTTGACACAAGAAACGTCTGCAGTTCAATTTGCGCAACTTGCCTCGTTAACACAGTAGGAAGCAAATCCGTCTCATAAGCTAAAGGTTGAACTTTTGATGCTCAGAAGAGGCACTGGCCCCTTGTTTTTTCAATCAATTCTGTCTCCATCTTTGCTAGAGAGCCACCGATTTTTCCCATTCAGTACCAAAACATAACCGATTGCAGCAAAGAGGAGAGCTCTAATAACAGACAGGGAAAAAAGGGTTGCTGAGTCCCTTAAAACCTAGGAGTTACAAGTGAGAAATAAGAATGGTTTGAGCGTTGACCTCAAATGGTATGTGGTGCAAATAAATAACCCAAAACTCTGGTGGTTGACATTTTTGCTGCATAGAGCAGTTCCAACCTAAACTGATTCCATCTACAAGGTTCGTGGCAGTTTTTGAATGTGCGTACATATGCCAAAGGAGGTCACTCCCATAGCAGGAATTGAACCAGTCAACCAGCGATGCTAGGTCCTTTTCCGCATGGGGCAAGCTTTACACTAACCAACAAAACAGGTTTAAAAAAAAAAAAAAAAAAAGAAGTTTTTTGCTTTGATTAAATAAATTTTACATTACTAAAGCTAAAACTTTCCACATGAACACCATAATTAGCATATCAGTTGGCAATCTGAAGAATATGAGTTTATTTCTCACATGTGGTACTACTCCCTCCTTTTCTCAGGAGACTGTGTTACCAACTCAGAACTTTCCCATTAATTTCTGAAATGTTTCCGATTGGAAATGAAGTAGGAGCCCTAATGACAGACAGAACACATGGATTGTTGGGCCCCTAACACTTTGGAGTAAAAAGGTGTAGTTGAGAATGAGTTAAGCTATGAAACAAAATTAAATCTTGTGCAAAAGGTCAGAATGAATGAAAAATACCCTGGTGTTCAGCATTTTTGACTGCAAAGTGCAAATTCTATCTGAAGTACTTTTATTTGCAAAACACATTTCAGTCTTTGAATGTTGGCAGTAGTACAGAAAAAAGTGAATTCCCATACCGGGAGTCGAACCCGGGCCGCCTGGGTGAAAACCAGGAATCCTAACCGCTAGACCATATGGGAATAGATACCTTCAAGCTCGTTGACAATATGAAAAAAATAAGTTTCGTGCCTTGCACAAGAAGTGTCTGCAGATTAGCTTGTGTGTCTTGCCTCGTTAGCGCAGTAGGTAGCGCGTCAGTCTCATAATCTGAAGGTCGTGAGTTCGATCCTCACACGGGGCAGCATATTCCTCTTTTCTTAAGAGATATTGTCCCCAATTTAGAACTTTCCCTTTCAGTTCTAAAATGATTCTGATAATGAAGAAATTGTGAGCCCAAATGACAGACAGTACAAATGGGTTGTTGAGTCTCTTAACACCTTTGGTGTAAAAAGAGGTAGTTGGGAATGATTTGAGCTATGAAACCAAACTCAGTCTTGCGCCAAAAGTCGCAATGAATGGACAAAAAGCTGGTGCTCAGCATTTTTGACGGTTAAGTCCAAATTGTACCTGAGATACGTTTGACTGAAAATAACGCATCAGTAGTTAGTACAGAAAAGGGTACTTTCCCATACCGGGAGTCGAACCCGGGCCGCCTGGGTGAGAACCAGGAATCCTAACCGCTAGACCATATGGGAAATGATGCATAGCGGTATCAGTGACAATGTAAAAAAAAGAAGTTTACTACTTGACACAAGAAACGTCTGCAGTTCAATTTGCGTAACTTGCCTCGTTAACACAGTAGGAAGCAAATCCGTCTCATAAGCTAAAGGTTGAACTTTTGATGCTCAGAAGAGGCACTGGCCCCTTGTTTTTTCAATCAATTCTGTCTCCATCTTTGCTAGAGAGCCACCGATTTTTCCCATTCAGTACCAAAACATAACCGATTGCAGCAAAGAGGAGAGCTCTAATAACAGACAGGGAAAAAAGGGTTGCTGAGTCCCTTAAAACCTAGGAGTTACAAGTGAGAAATAAGAATGGTTTGAGCGTTGACCTCAAATGGTATGTGGTGCAAATAAATAACCCAAAACTCTGGTGGTTGACATTTTTGCTGCATAGAGCAGTTCCAACCTAAACTGATTCCATCTACAAGGTTCGTGGCAGTTTTTGAATGTGCGTACATATGCCAAAGGAGGTCACTCCCATAGCAGGAATTGAACCAGTCAACCAGCGATGCTAGGTCCTTTTCCGCATGGGGCAAGCTTTACACTAACCAACAAAACAGGTTTAAAAAAAAAAAAAAAAAAAGAAGTTTTTTGCTTTGATTAAATAAATTTTACATTACTAAAGCTAAAACTTTCCACATGAACACCATAATTAGCATATCAGTTGGCAATCTGAAGAATATGAGTTTATTTCTCACATGTGGTACTACTCCCTCCTTTTCTCAGGAGACTGTGTTACCAACTCAGAACTTTCCCATTAATTTCTGAAATGTTTCCGATTGGAAATGAAGTAGGAGCCCTAATGACAGACAGAACACATGGATTGTTGGGCCCCTAACACTTTGGAGTAAAAAGGTGTAGTTGAGAATGAGTTAAGCTATGAAACAAAATTAAATCTTGTGCAAAAGGTCAGAATGAATGAAAAATACCCTGGTGTTCAGCATTTTTGACTGCAAAGTGCAAATTCTATCTGAAGTACTTTTATTTGCAAAACACATTTCAGTCTTTGAATGTTGGCAGTAGTACAGAAAAAAGTGAATTCCCATACCGGGAGTCGAACCCGGGCCGCCTGGGTGAAAACCAGGAATCCTAACCGCTAGACCATATGGGAATAGATACCTTCAAGCTCGTTGACAATATGAAAAAAATAAGTTTCGTGCCTTGCACAAGAAGTGTCTGCAGATTAGCTTGTGTGTCTTGCCTCGTTAGCGCAGTAGGTAGCGCGTCAGTCTCATAATCTGAAGGTCGTGAGTTCGATCCTCACACGGGGCAGCATATTCCTCTTTTCTTAAGAGATATTGTCCCCAATTTAGAACTTTCCCTTTCAGTTCTAAAATGATTCTGATAATGAAGAAATTGTGAGCCCAAATGACAGACAGTACAAATGGGTTGTTGAGTCTCTTAACACCTTTGGTGTAAAAAGAGGTAGTTGGGAATGATTTGAGCTATGAAACCAAACTCAGTCTTGCGCCAAAAGTCGCAATGAATGGACAAAAAGCTGGTGCTCAGCATTTTTGACGGTTAAGTCCAAATTGTACCTGAGATACGTTTGACTGAAAATAACGCATCAGTAGTTAGTACAGAAAAGGGTACTTTCCCATACCGGGAGTCGAACCCGGGCCGCCTGGGTGAGAACCAGGAATCCTAACCGCTAGACCATATGGGAAATGATGCATAGCGGTATCAGTGACAATGTAAAAAAAAGAAGTTTACTACTTGACACAAGAAACGTCTGCAGTTCAATTTGCGCAACTTGCCTCGTTAACACAGTAGGAAGCAAATCCGTCTCATAAGCTAAAGGTTGAACTTTTGATGCTCAGAAGAGGCACTGGCCCCTTGTTTTTTCAATCAATTCTGTCTCCATCTTTGCTAGAGAGCCACCGATTTTTCCCATTCAGTACCAAAACATAACCGATTGCAGCAAAGAGGAGAGCTCTAATAACAGACAGGGAAAAAAGGGTTGCTGAGTCCCTTAAAACCTAGGAGTTACAAGTGAGAAATAAGAATGGTTTGAGCGTTGACCTCAAATGGTATGTGGTGCAAATAAATAACCCAAAACTCTGGTGGTTGACATTTTTGCTGCATAGAGCAGTTCCAACCTAAACTGATTCCATCTACAAGGTTCGTGGCAGTTTTTGAATGTGCGTACATATGCCAAAGGAGGTCACTCCCATAGCAGGAATTGAACCAGTCAACCAGCGATGCTAGGTCCTTTTCCGCATGGGGCAAGCTTTACACTAACCAACAAAACAGGTTTAAAAAAAAAAAAAAAAAAAGAAGTTTTTTGCTTTGATTAAATAAATTTTACATTACTAAAGCTAAAACTTTCCACATGAACACCATAATTAGCATATCAGTTGGCAATCTGAAGAATATGAGTTTATTTCTCACATGTGGTACTACTCCCTCCTTTTCTCAGGAGACTGTGTTACCAACTCAGAACTTTCCCATTAATTTCTGAAATGTTTCCGATTGGAAATGAAGTAGGAGCCCTAATGACAGACAGAACACATGGATTGTTGGGCCCCTAACACTTTGGAGTAAAAAGGTGTAGTTGAGAATGAGTTAAGCTATGAAACAAAATTAAATCTTGTGCAAAAGGTCAGAATGAATGAAAAATACCCTGGTGTTCAGCATTTTTGACTGCAAAGTGCAAATTCTATCTGAAGTACTTTTATTTGCAAAACACATTTCAGTCTTTGAATGTTGGCAGTAGTACAGAAAAAAGTGAATTCCCATACCGGGAGTCGAACCCGGGCCGCCTGGGTGAAAACCAGGAATCCTAACCGCTAGACCATATGGGAATAGATACCTTCAAGCTCGTTGACAATATGAAAAAAATAAGTTTCGTGCCTTGCACAAGAAGTGTCTGCAGATTAGCTTGTGTGTCTTGCCTCGTTAGCGCAGTAGGTAGCGCGTCAGTCTCATAATCTGAAGGTCGTGAGTTCGATCCTCACACGGGGCAGCATATTCCTCTTTTCTTAAGAGATATTGTCCCCAATTTAGAACTTTCCCTTTCAGTTCTAAAATGATTCTGATAATGAAGAAATTGTGAGCCCAAATGACAGACAGTACAAATGGGTTGTTGAGTCTCTTAACACCTTTGGTGTAAAAAGAGGTAGTTGGGAATGATTTGAGCTATGAAACCAAACTCAGTCTTGCGCCAAAAGTCGCAATGAATGGACAAAAAGCTGGTGCTCAGCATTTTTGACGGTTAAGTCCAAATTGTACCTGAGATACGTTTGACTGAAAATAACGCATCAGTAGTTAGTACAGAAAAGGGTACTTTCCCATACCGGGAGTCGAACCCGGGCCGCCTGGGTGAGAACCAGGAATCCTAACCGCTAGACCATATGGGAAATGATGCATAGCGGTATCAGTGACAATGTAAAAAAAAGAAGTTTACTACTTGACACAAGAAACGTCTGCAGTTCAATTTGCGCAACTTGCCTCGTTAACACAGTAGGAAGCAAATCCGTCTCATAAGCTAAAGGTTGAACTTTTGATGCTCAGAAGAGGCACTGGCCCCTTGTTTTTTCAATCAATTCTGTCTCCATCTTTGCTAGAGAGCCACCGATTTTTCCCATTCAGTACCAAAACATAACCGATTGCAGCAAAGAGGAGAGCTCTAATAACAGACAGGGAAAAAAGGGTTGCTGAGTCCCTTAAAACCTAGGCGTTACAAGTGAGAAATAAGAATGGTTTGAGCGTTGACCTCAAATGGTATGTGTTGCAAATAAATAACCCAAAACTCTGGTGGTTGACATTTTTGCTGCATAGAGCAGTTCCAACCTAAACTGATTCCATCTACAAGGTTCGTGGCAGTTTTTGAATGTGCGTACATATGCCAAAGGAGGTCACTCCCATAGCAGGAATTGAACCAGTCAACCAGCGATGCTAGGTCCTTTTCCGCATGGGGCAAGCTTTACACTAACCAACAAAACAGGTTTAAAAAAAAAAAAAAAAAAAAAAAAAGAAGTTTTTTGCTTTGATTAAATAAATTTTACATTACTAAAGCTAAAACTTTCCACATGAACACCATAATTAGCATATCAGTTGGCAATCTGAAGAATATGAGTTTATTTCTCACATGTGGTACTACTCCCTCCTTTTCTCAGGAGACTGTGTTACCAACTCAGAACTTTCCCATTAATTTCTGAAATGTTTCCGATTGGAAATGAAGTAGGAGCCCTAATGACAGACAGAACACATGGATTGTTGGGCCCCTAACACTTTGGAGTAAAAAGGTGTAGTTGAGAATGAGTTAAGCTATGAAACAAAATTAAATCTTGTGCAAAAGGTCAGAATGAATGAAAAATACCCTGGTGTTCAGCATTTTTGACTGCAAAGTGCAAATTCTATCTGAAGTACTTTTATTTGCAAAACACATTTCAGTCTTTGAATGTTGGCAGTAGTACAGAAAAAAGTGAATTCCCATACCGGGAGTCGAACCCGGGCCGCCTGGGTGAAAACCAGGAATCCTAACCGCTAGACCATATGGGAATAGATACCTTCAAGCTCGTTGACAATATGAAAAAAATAAGTTTCGTGCCTTGCACAAGAAGTGTCTGCAGATTAGCTTGTGTGTCTTGCCTCGTTAGCGCAGTAGGTAGCGCGTCAGTCTCATAATCTGAAGGTCGTGAGTTCGATCCTCACACGGGGCAGCATATTCCTCTTTTCTTAAGAGATATTGTCCCCAATTTAGAACTTTCCCTTTCAGTTCTAAAATGATTCTGATAATGAAGAAATTGTGAGCCCAAATGACAGACAGTACAAATGGGTTGTTGAGTCTCTTAACACCTTTGGTGTAAAAAGAGGTAGTTGGGAATGATTTGAGCTATGAAACCAAACTCAGTCTTGCGCCAAAAGTCGCAATGAATGGGCAAAAAGCTGGTGCTCAGCATTTTTGACGGTTAAGTCCAAATTGTACCTGAGATACGTTTGACTGAAAATAACGCATCAGTAGTTAGTACAGAAAAGGGTACTTTCCCATACCGGGAGTCGAACCCGGGCCGCCTGGGTGAGAACCAGGAATCCTAACCGCTAGACCATATGGGAAATGATGCATAGCGGTATCAGTGACAATGTAAAAAAAAGAAGTTTACTACTTGACACAAGAAACGTCTGCAGTTCAATTTGCGCAACTTGCCTCGTTAACACAGTAGGAAGCAAATCCGTCTCATAAGCTAAAGGTTGAACTTTTGATGCTCAGAAGAGGCACTGGCCCCTTGTTTTTTCAATCAATTCTGTCTCCATCTTTGCTAGAGAGCCACCGATTTTTCCCATTCAGTACCAAAACATAACCGATTGCAGCAAAGAGGAGAGCTCTAATAACAGACAGGGAAAAAAGGGTTGCTGAGTCCCTTAAAACCTAGGAGTTACAAGTGAGAAATAAGAATGGTTTGAGCGTTGACCTCAAATGGTATGTGGTGCAAATAAATAACCCAAAACTCTGGTGGTTGACATTTTTGCTGCATAGAGCAGTTCCAACCTAAACTGATTCCATCTACAAGGTTCGTGGCAGTTTTTGAATGTGCGTACATATGCCAAAGGAGGTCACTCCCATAGCAGGAATTGAACCAGTCAACCAGCGATGCTAGGTCCTTTTCCGCATGGGGCAAGCTTTACACTAACCAACAAAACAGGTTTAAAAAAAAAAAAAAAAAAAGAAGTTTTTTGCTTTGATTAAATAAATTTTACATTACTAAAGCTAAAACTTTCCACATGAACACCATAATTAGCATATCAGTTGGCAATCTGAAGAATATGAGTTTATTTCTCACATGTGGTACTACTCCCTCCTTTTCTCAGGAGACTGTGTTACCAACTCAGAACTTTCCCATTAATTTCTGAAATGTTTCCGATTGGAAATGAAGTAGGAGCCCTAATGACAGACAGAACACATGGATTGTTGGGCCCCTAACACTTTGGAGTAAAAAGGTGTAGTTGAGAATGAGTTAAGCTATGAAACAAAATTAAATCTTGTGCAAAAGGTCAGAATGAATGAAAAATACCCTGGTGTTCAGCATTTTTGACTGCAAAGTGCAAATTCTATCTGAAGTACTTTTATTTGCAAAACACATTTCAGTCTTTGAATGTTGGCAGTAGTACAGAAAAAAGTGAATTCCCATACCGGGAGTCGAACCCGGGCCGCCTGGGTGAAAACCAGGAATCCTAACCGCTAGACCATATGGGAATAGATACCTTCAAGCTCGTTGACAATATGAAAAAAATAAGTTTCGTGCCTTGCACAAGAAGTGTCTGCAGATTAGCTTGTGTGTCTTGCCTCGTTAGCGCAGTAGGTAGCGCGTCAGTCTCATAATCTGAAGGTCGTGAGTTCGATCCTCACACGGGGCAGCATATTCCTCTTTTCTTAAGAGATATTGTCCCCAATTTAGAACTTTCCCTTTCAGTTCTAAAATGATTCTGATAATGAAGAAATTGTGAGCCCAAATGACAGACAGTACAAATGGGTTGTTGAGTCTCTTAACACCTTTGGTGTAAAAAGAGGTAGTTGGGAATGATTTGAGCTATGAAACCAAACTCAGTCTTGCGCCAAAAGTCGCAATGAATGGACAAAAAGCTGGTGCTCAGCATTTTTGACGGTTAAGTCCAAATTGTACCTGAGATACGTTTGACTGAAAATAACGCATCAGTAGTTAGTACAGAAAAGGGTACTTTCCCATACCGGGAGTCGAACCCGGGCCGCCTGGGTGAGAACCAGGAATCCTAACCGCTAGACCATATGGGAAATGATGCATAGCGGTATCAGTGACAATGTAACACAGTAGGAAGCAAATCCGTCTCATAAGCTAAAGGTTGAACTTTTGATGCTCAGAAGAGGCACTGGCCCCTTGTTTTTTCAATCAATTCTGTCTCCATCTTTGCTAGAGAGCCACCGATTTTTCCCATTCAGTACCAAAACATAACCGATTGCAGCAAAGAGGAGAGCTCTAATAACAGACAGGGAAAAAAGGGTTGCTGAGTCCCTTAAAACCTAGGCGTTACAAGTGAGAAATAAGAATGGTTTGAGCGTTGACCTCAAATGGTATGTGTTGCAAATAAATAACCCAAAACTCTGGTGGTTGACATTTTTGCTGCATAGAGCAGTTCCAACCTAAACTGATTCCATCTACAAGGTTCGTGGCAGTTTTTGAATGTGCGTACATATGCCAAAGGAGGTCACTCCCATAGCAGGAATTGAACCAGTCAACCAGCGATGCTAGGTCCTTTTCCGCATGGGGCAAGCTTTACACTAACCAACAAAACAGGTTTAAAAAAAAAAAAAAAAAAAGAAGTTTTTTGCTTTGATTAAATAAATTTTACATTACTAAAGCTAAAACTTTCCACATGAACACCATAATTAGCATATCAGTTGGCAATCTGAAGAATATGAGTTTATTTCTCACATGTGGTACTACTCCCTCCTTTTCTCAGGAGACTGTGTTACCAACTCAGAACTTTCCCATTAATTTCTGAAATGTTTCCGATTGGAAATGAAGTAGGAGCCCTAATGACAGACAGAACACATGGATTGTTGGGCCCCTAACACTTTGGAGTAAAAAGGTGTAGTTGAGAATGAGTTAAGCTATGAAACAAAATTAAATCTTGTGCAAAAGGTCAGAATGAATGAAAAATACCCTGGTGTTCAGCATTTTTGACTGCAAAGTGCAAATTCTATCTGAAGTACTTTTATTTGCAAAACACATTTCAGTCTTTGAATGTTGGCAGTAGTACAGAAAAAAGTGAATTCCCATACCGGGAGTCGAACCCGGGCCGCCTGGGTGAAAACCAGGAATCCTAACCGCTAGACCATATGGGAATAGATACCTTCAAGCTCGTTGACAATATGAAAAAAATAAGTTTCGTGCCTTGCACAAGAAGTGTCTGCAGATTAGCTTGTGTGTCTTGCCTCGTTAGCGCAGTAGGTAGCGCGTCAGTCTCATAATCTGAAGGTCGTGAGTTCGATCCTCACACGGGGCAGCATATTCCTCTTTTCTTAAGAGATATTGTCCCCAATTTAGAACTTTCCCTTTCAGTTCTAAAATGATTCTGATAATGAAGAAATTGTGAGCCCAAATGACAGACAGTACAAATGGGTTGTTGAGTCTCTTAACACCTTTGGTGTAAAAAGAGGTAGTTGGGAATGATTTGAGCTATGAAACCAAACTCAGTCTTGCGCCAAAAGTCGCAATGAATGGACAAAAAGCTGGTGCTCAGCATTTTTGACGGTTAAGTCCAAATTGTACCTGAGATACGTTTGACTGAAAATAACGCATCAGTAGTTAGTACAGAAAAGGGTACTTTCCCATACCGGGAGTCGAACCCGGGCCGCCTGGGTGAGAACCAGGAATCCTAACCGCTAGACCATATGGGAAATGATGCATAGCGGTATCAGTGACAATGTAAAAAAAAGAAGTTTACTACTTGACACAAGAAACGTCTGCAGTTCAATTTGCGCAACTTGCCTCGTTAACACAGTAGGAAGCAAATCCGTCTCATAAG
Source organism: Ranitomeya imitator (assembly GCF_032444005.1). Lineage (NCBI taxonomy): Eukaryota > Metazoa > Chordata > Amphibia > Anura > Dendrobatidae > Ranitomeya > Ranitomeya imitator. Next base: position 653,875,107 of record NC_091285.1, on the reverse strand, counting down.
CTAAAGGTTGAACTTTTGATGCTCAGAAGAGGCACTGGCCCCTTGTTTTTTCAATCAATTCTGTCTCCATCTTTGCTAGAGAGCCACCGATTTTTCCCATTCAGTACCAAAACATAACCGATTGCAGCAAAGAGGAGAGCTCTAATAACAGACAGGGAAAAAAGGGTTGCTGAGTCCCTTAAAACCTAGGCGTTACAAGTGAGAAATAAGAATGGTTTGAGCGTTGACCTCAAATGGTATGTGTTGCAAATAAATAACCCAAAACTCTGGTGGTTGACATTTTTGCTGCATAGAGCAGTTCCAACCTAAACTGATTCCATCTACAAGGTTCGTGGCAGTTTTTGAATGTGCGTACATATGCCAAAGGAGGTCACTCCCATAGCAGGAATTGAACCAGTCAACCAGCGATGCTAGGTCCTTTTCCGCATGGGGCAAGCTTTACACTAACCAACAAAACAGGTTTAAAAAAAAAAAAAAAAAAAAAAAAGAAGTTTTTTGCTTTGATTAAATAAATTTTACATTACTAAAGCTAAAACTTTCCACATGAACACCATAATTAGCATATCAGTTGGCAATCTGAAGAATATGAGTTTATTCCTCACATGTGGTACTACTCCCTCCTTTTCTCAGGAGACTGTGTTACCAACTCAGAACTTTCCCATTAATTTCTGAAATGTTTCCGATTGGAAATGAAGTAGGAGCCCTAATGACAGACAGAACACATGGATTGTTGGGCCCCTAACACTTTGGAGTAAAAAGGTGTAGTTGAGAATGAGTTAAGCTATGAAACAAAATTAAATCTTGTGCAAAAGGTCAGAATGAATGAAAAATACCCTGGTGTTCAGCATTTTTGACTGCAAAGTGCAAATTCTATCTGAAGTACTTTTATTTGCAAAACACATTTCAGTCTTTGAATGTTGGCAGTAGTACAGAAAAAAGTGAATTCCCATACCGGGAGTCGAACCCGGGCCGCCTGGGTGAAAACCAGGAATCCTAACCGCTAGACCATATGGGAATAGATACCTTCAAGCTCGTTGACAATATGAAAAAAATAAGTTTCGTGCCTTGCACAAGAAGTGTCTGCAGATTAGCTTGTGTGTCTTGCCTCGTTAGCGCAGTAGGTAGCGCGTCAGTCTCATAATCTGAAGGTCGTGAGTTCGATCCTCACACGGGGCAGCATATTCCTCTTTTCTTAAGAGATATTGTCCCCAATTTAGAACTTTCCCTTTCAGTTCTAAAATGATTCTGATAATGAAGAAATTGTGAGCCCAAATGACAGACAGTACAAATGGGTTGTTGAGTCTCTTAACACCTTTGGTGTAAAAAGAGGTAGTTGGGAATGATTTGAGCTATGAAACCAAACTCAGTCTTGCGCCAAAAGTCGCAATGAATGGACAAAAAGCTGGTGCTCAGCATTTTTGACGGTTAAGTCCAAATTGTACCTGAGATACGTTTGACTGAAAATAACGCATCAGTAGTTAGTACAGAAAAGGGTACTTTCCCATACCGGGAGTCGAACCCGGGCCGCCTGGGTGAGAACCAGGAATCCTAACCGCTAGACCATATGGGAAATGATGCATAGCGGTATCAGTGACAATGTAAAAAAAAGAAGTTTACTACTTGACACAAGAAACGTCTGCAGTTCAATTTGCGCAACTTGCCTCGTTAACACAGTAGGAAGCAAATCCGTCTCATAAGCTAAAGGTTGAACTTTTGATGCTCAGAAGAGGCACTGGCCCCTTGTTTTTTCAATCAATTCTGTCTCCATCTTTGCTAGAGAGCCACCGATTTTTCCCATTCAGTACCAAAACATAACCGATTGCAGCAAAGAGGAGAGCTCTAATAACAGACAGGGAAAAAAGGGTTGCTGAGTCCCTTAAAACCTAGGAGTTACAAGTGAGAAATAAGAATGGTTTGAGCGTTGACCTCAAATGGTATGTGTTGCAAATAAATAACCCAAAACTCTGGTGGTTGACATTTTTGCTGCATAGAGCAGTTCCAACCTAAACTGATTCCATCTACAAGGTTCGTGGCAGTTTTTGAATGTGCGTACATATGCCAAAGGAGGTCACTCCCATAGCAGGAATTGAACCAGTCAACCAGCGATGCTAGGTCCTTTTCCGCATGGGGCAAGCTTTACACTAACCAACAAAACAGGTTTAAAAAAAAAAAAAAAAAAGAAGTTTTTTGCTTTGATTAAATAAATTTTACATTACTAAAGCTAAAACTTTCCACATGAACACCATAATTAGCATATCAGTTGGCAATCTGAAGAATATGAGTTTATTTCTCACATGTGGTACTACTCCCTCCTTTTCTCAGGAGACTGTGTTACCAACTCAGAACTTTCCCATTAATTTCTGAAATGTTTCCGATTGGAAATGAAGTAGGAGCCCTAATGACAGACAGAACACATGGATTGTTGGGCCCCTAACACTTTGGAGTAAAAAGGTGTAGTTGAGAATGAGTTAAGCTATGAAACAAAATTAAATCTTGTGCAAAAGGTCAGAATGAATGAAAAATACCCTGGTGTTCAGCATTTTTGACTGCAAAGTGCAAATTCTATCTGAAGTACTTTTATTTGCAAAACACATTTCAGTCTTTGAATGTTGGCAGTAGTACAGAAAAAAGTGAATTCCCATACCGGGAGTCGAACCCGGGCCGCCTGGGTGAAAACCAGGAATCCTAACCGCTAGACCATATGGGAATAGATACCTTCAAGCTCGTTGACAATATGAAAAAAATAAGTTTCGTGCCTTGCACAAGAAGTGTCTGCAGATTAGCTTGTGTGTCTTGCCTCGTTAGCGCAGTAGGTAGCGCGTCAGTCTCATAATCTGAAGGTCGTGAGTTCGATCCTCACACGGGGCAGCATATTCCTCTTTTCTTAAGAGATATTGTCCCCAATTTAGAACTTTCCCTTTCAGTTCTAAAATGATTCTGATAATGAAGAAATTGTGAGCCCAAATGACAGACAGTACAAATGGGTTGTTGAGTCTCTTAACACCTTTGGTGTAAAAAGAGGTAGTTGGGAATGATTTGAGCTATGAAACCAAACTCAGTCTTGCGCCAAAAGTCGCAATGAATGGACAAAAAGCTGGTGCTCAGCATTTTTGACGGTTAAGTCCAAATTGTACCTGAGATACGTTTGACTGAAAATAACGCATCAGTAGTTAGTACAGAAAAGGGTACTTTCCCATACCGGGAGTCGAACCCGGGCCGCCTGGGTGAGAACCAGGAATCTTAACCGCTAGACCATATGGGAAATGATGCATAGCGGTATCAGTGACAATGTAAAAAAAAGAAGTTTACTACTTGACACAAGAAACGTCTGCAGTTCAATTTGCGCAACTTGCCTCGTTAACACAGTAGGAAGCAAATCCGTCTCATAAGCTAAAGGTTGAACTTTTGATGCTCAGAAGAGGCACTGGCCCCTTGTTTTTTCAATCAATTCTGTCTCCATCTTTGCTAGAGAGCCACCGATTTTTCCCATTCAGTACCAAAACATAACCGATTGCAGCAAAGAGGAGAGCTCTAATAACAGACAGGGAAAAAAGGGTTGCTGAGTCCCTTAAAACCTAGGAGTTACAAGTGAGAAATAAGAATGGTTTGAGCGTTGACCTCAAATGGTATGTGTTGCAAATAAATAACCCAAAACTCTGGTGGTTGACATTTTTGCTGCATAGAGCAGTTCCAACCTAAACTGATTCCATCTACAAGGTTCGTGGCAGTTTTTGAATGTGCGTACATATGCCAAAGGAGGTCACTCCCATAGCAGGAATTGAACCAGTCAACCAGCGATGCTAGGTCCTTTTCCGCATGGGGCAAGCTTTACACTAACCAACAAAACAGGTTTAAAAAAAAAAAAAAAAAAAAAAAAGAAGTTTTTTGCTTTGATTAAATAAATTTTACATTACTAAAGCTAAAACTTTCCACATGAACACCATAATTAGCATATCAGTTGGCAATCTGAAGAATATGAGTTTATTCCTCACATGTGGTACTACTCCCTCCTTTTCTCAGGAGACTGTGTTACCAACTCAGAACTTTCCCATTAATTTCTGAAATGTTTCCGATTGGAAATGAAGTAGGAGCCCTAATGACAGACAGAACACATGGATTGTTGGGCCCCTAACACTTTGGAGTAAAAAGGTGTAGTTGAGAATGAGTTAAGCTATGAAACAAAATTAAATCTTGTGCAAAAGGTCAGAATGAATGAAAAATACCCTGGTGTTCAGCATTTTTGACTGCAAAGTGCAAATTCTATCTGAAGTACTTTTATTTGCAAAACACATTTCAGTCTTTGAATGTTGGCAGTAGTACAGAAAAAAGTGAATTCCCATACCGGGAGTCGAACCCGGGCCGCCTGGGTGAAAACCAGGAATCCTAACCGCTAGACCATATGGGAATAGATACCTTCAAGCTCGTTGACAATATGAAAAAAATAAGTTTCGTGCCTTGCACAAGAAGTGTCTGCAGATTAGCTTGTGTGTCTTGCCTCGTTAGCGCAGTAGGTAGCGCGTCAGTCTCATAATCTGAAGGTCGTGAGTTCGATCCTCACACGGGGCAGCATATTCCTCTTTTCTTAAGAGATATTGTCCCCAATTTAGAACTTTCCCTTTCAGTTCTAAAATGATTCTGATAATGAAGAAATTGTGAGCCCAAATGACAGACAGTACAAATGGGTTGTTGAGTCTCTTAACACCTTTGGTGTAAAAAGAGGTAGTTGGGAATGATTTGAGCTATGAAACCAAACTCAGTCTTGCGCCAAAAGTCGCAATGAATGGACAAAAAGCTGGTGCTCAGCATTTTTGACGGTTAAGTCCAAATTGTACCTGAGATACGTTTGACTGAAAATAACGCATCAGTAGTTAGTACAGAAAAGGGTACTTTCCCATACCGGGAGTCGAACCCGGGCCGCCTGGGTGAGAACCAGGAATCCTAACCGCTAGACCATATGGGAAATGATGCATAGCGGTATCAGTGACAATGTAAAAAAAAGAAGTTTACTACTTGACACAAGAAACGTCTGCAGTTCAATTTGCGCAACTTGCCTCGTTAACACAGTAGGAAGCAAATCCGTCTCATAAGCTAAAGGTTGAACTTTTGATGCTCAGAAGAGGCACTGGCCCCTTGTTTTTTCAATCAATTCTGTCTCCATCTTTGCTAGAGAGCCACCGATTTTTCCCATTCAGTACCAAAACATAACCGATTGCAGCAAAGAGGAGAGCTCTAATAACAGACAGGGAAAAAAGGGTTGCTGAGTCCCTTAAAACCTAGGAGTTACAAGTGAGAAATAAGAATGGTTTGAGCGTTGACCTCAAATGGTATGTGTTGCAAATAAATAACCCAAAACTCTGGTGGTTGACATTTTTGCTGCATAGAGCAGTTCCAACCTAAACTGATTCCATCTACAAGGTTCGTGGCAGTTTTTGAATGTGCGTACATATGCCAAAGGAGGTCACTCCCATAGCAGGAATTGAACCAGTCAACCAGCGATGCTAGGTCCTTTTCCGCATGGGGCAAGCTTTACACTAACCAACAAAACAGGTTTAAAAAAAAAAAAAAAAAAGAAGTTTTTTGCTTTGATTAAATAAATTTTACATTACTAAAGCTAAAACTTTCCACATGAACACCATAATTAGCATATCAGTTGGCAATCTGAAGAATATGAGTTTATTTCTCACATGTGGTACTACTCCCTCCTTTTCTCAGGAGACTGTGTTACCAACTCAGAACTTTCCCATTAATTTCTGAAATGTTTCCGATTGGAAATGAAGTAGGAGCCCTAATGACAGACAGAACACATGGATTGTTGGGCCCCTAACACTTTGGAGTAAAAAGGTGTAGTTGAGAATGAGTTAAGCTATGAAACAAAATTAAATCTTGTGCAAAAGGTCAGAATGAATGAAAAATACCCTGGTGTTCAGCATTTTTGACTGCAAAGTGCAAATTCTATCTGAAGTACTTTTATTTGCAAAACACATTTCAGTCTTTGAATGTTGGCAGTAGTACAGAAAAAAGTGAATTCCCATACCGGGAGTCGAACCCGGGCCGCCTGGGTGAAAACCAGGAATCCTAACCGCTAGACCATATGGGAATAGATACCTTCAAGCTCGTTGACAATATGAAAAAAATAAGTTTCGTGCCTTGCACAAGAAGTGTCTGCAGATTAGCTTGTGTGTCTTGCCTCGTTAGCGCAGTAGGTAGCGCGTCAGTCTCATAATCTGAAGGTCGTGAGTTCGATCCTCACACGGGGCAGCATATTCCTCTTTTCTTAAGAGATATTGTCCCCAATTTAGAACTTTCCCTTTCAGTTCTAAAATGATTCTGATAATGAAGAAATTGTGAGCCCAAATGACAGACAGTACAAATGGGTTGTTGAGTCTCTTAACACCTTTGGTGTAAAAAGAGGTAGTTGGGAATGATTTGAGCTATGAAACCAAACTCAGTCTTGCGCCAAAAGTCGCAATGAATGGACAAAAAGCTGGTGCTCAGCATTTTTGACGGTTAAGTCCAAATTGTACCTGAGATACGTTTGACTGAAAATAACGCATCAGTAGTTAGTACAGAAAAGGGTACTTTCCCATACCGGGAGTCGAACCCGGGCCGCCTGGGTGAGAACCAGGAATCTTAACCGCTAGACCATATGGGAAATGATGCATAGCGGTATCAGTGACAATGTAAAAAAAAGAAGTTTACTACTTGACACAAGAAACGTCTGCAGTTCAATTTGCGCAACTTGCCTCGTTAACACAGTAGGAAGCAAATCCGTCTCATAAGCTAAAGGTTGAACTTTTGATGCTCAGAAGAGGCACTGGCCCCTTGTTTTTTCAATCAATTCTGTCTCCATCTTTGCTAGAGAGCCACCGATTTTTCCCATTCAGTACCAAAACATAACCGATTGCAGCAAAGAGGAGAGCTCTAATAACAGACAGGGAAAAAAGGGTTGCTGAGTCCCTTAAAACCTAGGAGTTACAAGTGAGAAATAAGAATGGTTTGAGCGTTGACCTCAAATGGTATGTGTTGCAAATAAATAACCCAAAACTCTGGTGGTTGACATTTTTGCTGCATAGAGCAGTTCCAACCTAAACTGATTCCATCTACAAGGTTCGTGGCAGTTTTTGAATGTGCGTACATATGCCAAAGGAGGTCACTCCCATAGCAGGAATTGAACCAGTCAACCAGCGATGCTAGGTCCTTTTCCGCATGGGGCAAGCTTTACACTAACCAACAAAACAGGTTTAAAAAAAAAAAAAAAAAAAAAAAAAAAAAAGAAGTTTTTTGCTTTGATTAAATAAATTTTACATTACTAAAGCTAAAACTTTCCACATGAACACCATAATTAGCATATCAGTTGGCAATCTGAAGAATATGAGTTTATTCCTCACATGTGGTACTACTCCCTCCTTTTCTCAGGAGACTGTGTTACCAACTCAGAACTTTCCCATTAATTTCTGAAATGTTTCCGATTGGAAATGAAGTAGGAGCCCTAATGACAGACAGAACACATGGATTGTTGGGCCCCTAACACTTTGGAGTAAAAAGGTGTAGTTGAGAATGAGTTAAGCTATGAAACAAAATTAAATCTTGTGCAAAAGGTCAGAATGAATGAAAAATACCCTGGTGTTCAGCATTTTTGACTGCAAAGTGCAAATTCTATCTGAAGTACTTTTATTTGCAAAACACATTTCAGTCTTTGAATGTTGGCAGTAGTACAGAAAAAAGTGAATTCCCATACCGGGAGTCGAACCCGGGCCGCCTGGGTGAAAACCAGGAATCCTAACCGCTAGACCATATGGGAATAGATACCTTCAAGCTCGTTGACAATATGAAAAAAATAAGTTTCGTGCCTTGCACAAGAAGTGTCTGCAGATTAGCTTGTGTGTCTTGCCTCGTTAGCGCAGTAGGTAGCGCGTCAGTCTCATAATCTGAAGGTCGTGAGTTCGATCCTCACACGGGGCAGCATATTCCTCTTTTCTTAAGAGATATTGTCCCCAATTTAGAACTTTCCCTTTCAGTTCTAAAATGATTCTGATAATGAAGAAATTGTGAGCCCAAATGACAGACAGTACAAATGGGTTGTTGAGTCTCTTAACACCTTTGGTGTAAAAAGAGGTAGTTGGGAATGATTTGAGCTATGAAACCAAACTCAGTCTTGCGCCAAAAGTCGCAATGAATGGACAAAAAGCTGGTGCTCAGCATTTTTGACGGTTAAGTCCAAATTGTACCTGAGATACGTTTGACTGAAAATAACGCATCAGTAGTTAGTACAGAAAAGGGTACTTTCCCATACCGGGAGTCGAACCCGGGCCGCCTGGGTGAGAACCAGGAATCCTAACCGCTAGACCATATGGGAAATGATGCATAGCGGTATCAGTGACAATGTAAAAAAAAGAAGTTTACTACTTGACACAAGAAACGTCTGCAGTTCAATTTGCGCAACTTGCCTCGTTAACACAGTAGGAAGCAAATCCGTCTCATAAGCTAAAGGTTGAACTTTTGATGCTCAGAAGAGGCACTGGCCCCTTGTTTTTTCAATCAATTCTGTCTCCATCTTTGCTAGAGAGCCACCGATTTTTCCCATTCAGTACCAAAACATAACCGATTGCAGCAAAGAGGAGAGCTCTAATAACAGACAGGGAAAAAAGGGTTGCTGAGTCCCTTAAAACCTAGGCGTTACAAGTGAGAAATAAGAATGGTTTGAGCGTTGACCTCAAATGGTATGTGTTGCAAATAAATAACCCAAAACTCTGGTGGTTGACATTTTTGCTGCATAGAGCAGTTCCAACCTAAACTGATTCCATCTACAAGGTTCGTGGCAGTTTTTGAATGTGCGTACATATGCCAAAGGAGGTCACTCCCATAGCAGGAATTGAACCAGTCAACCAGCGATGCTAGGTCCTTTTCCGCATGGGGCAAGCTTTACACTAACCAACAAAACAGGTTTAAAAAAAAAAAAAAAAAGAAGTTTTTTGCTTTGATTAAATAAATTTTACATTACTAAAGCTAAAACTTTCCACATGAACACCATAATTAGCATATCAGTTGGCAATCTGAAGAATATGAGTTTATTCCTCACATGTGGTACTACTCCCTCCTTTTCTCAGGAGACTGTGTTACCAACTCAGAACTTTCCCATTAATTTCTGAAATGTTTCCGATTGGAAATGAAGTAGGAGCCCTAATGACAGACAGAACACATGGATTGTTGGGCCCCTAACACTTTGGAGTAAAAAGGTGTAGTTGAGAATGAGTTAAGCTATGAAACAAAATTAAATCTTGTGCAAAAGGTCAGAATGAATGAAAAATACCCTGGTGTTCAGCATTTTTGACTGCAAAGTGCAAATTCTATCTGAAGTACTTTTATTTGCAAAACACATTTCAGTCTTTGAATGTTGGCAGTAGTACAGAAAAAAGTGAATTCCCATACCGGGAGTCGAACCCGGGCCACCTTGGTGAAAACCAGGAATCCTAACAGCTAGACCATATGGGAATAGATACCTTCAAGCTCGTTGACAATATGAAAAAAATAAGTTTCGTGCCTTGCACAAGAAGTGTCTGCAGATTAGCTTGTGTGTCTTGCCTCGTTAGCGCAGTAGGTAGCGCGTCAGTCTCATAATCTGAAGGTCGTGAGTTCGATCCTCACACGGGGCAGCATATTCCTCTTTTCTTAAGAGATATTGTCCCCAATTTAGAACTTTCCCTTTCAGTTCTAAAATGATTCTGATAATGAAGAAATTGTGAGCCCAAATGACAGACAGTACAAATGGGTTGTTGAGTCTCTTAACACCTTTGGTGTAAAAAGAGGTAGTTGGGAATGATTTGAGCTATGAAACCAAACTCAGTCTTGCGCCAAAAGTCGCAATGAATGGACAAAAAGCTGGTGCTCAGCATTTTTGACGGTTAAGTCCAAATTGTACCTGAGATACGTTTGACTGAAAATAACGCATCAGTAGTTAGTACAGAAAAGGGTACTTTCCCATACCGGGAGTCGAACCCGGGCCGCCTGGGTGAGAACCAGGAATCCTAACCGCTAGACCATATGGGAAATGATGCATAGCGGTATCAGTGACAATGTAAAAAAAAGAAGTTTACTACTTGACACAAGAAACGTCTGCAGTTCAATTTGCGCAACTTGCCTCGTTAACACAGTAGGAAGCAAATCCGTCTCATAAGCTAAAGGTTGAACTTTTGATGCTCAGAAGAGGCACTGGCCCCTTGTTTTTTCAATCAATTCTGTCTCCATCTTTGCTAGAGAGCCACCGATTTTTCCCATTCAGTACCAAAACATAACCGATTGCAGCAAAGAGGAGAGCTCTAATAACAGACAGGGAAAAAAGGGTTGCTGAGTCCCTTAAAACCTAGGCGTTACAAGTGAGAAATAAGAATGGTTTGAGCGTTGACCTCAAATGGTATGTGTTGCAAATAAATAACCCAAAACTCTGGTGGTTGACATTTTTGCTGCATAGAGCAGTTCCAACCTAAACTGATTCCATCTACAAGGTTCGTGGCAGTTTTTGAATGTGCGTACATATGCCAAAGGAGGTCACTCCCATAGCAGGAATTGAACCAGTCAACCAGCGATGCTAGGTCCTTTTCCGCATGGGGCAAGCTTTACACTAACCAACAAAACAGGTTTAAAAAAAAAAAAAAAAAAGAAGTTTTTTGCTTTGATTAAATAAATTTTACATTACTAAAGCTAAAACTTTCCACATGAACACCATAATTAGCATATCAGTTGGCAATCTGAAGAATATGAGTTTATTCCTCACATGTGGTACTACTCCCTCCTTTTCTCAGGAGACTGTGTTACCAACTCAGAACTTTCCCATTAATTTCTGAAATGTTTCCGATTGGAAATGAAGTAGGAGCCCTAATGACAGACAGAACACATGGATTGTTGGGCCCCTAACACTTTGGAGTAAAAAGGTGTAGTTGAGAATGAGTTAAGCTATGAAACAAAATTAAATCTTGTGCAAAAGGTCAGAATGAATTAAAAATACCCTGGTGTTCAGCATTTTTGACTGCAAAGTGCAAATTCTATCTGAAGTACTTTTATTTGCAAAACACATTTCAGTCTTTGAATGTTGGCAGTAGTACAGAAAAAAGTGAATTCCCATACCGGGAGTCGAACCCGGGCCGCCTTGGTGAAAACCAGGAATCCTAACAGCTAGACCATATGGGAATAGATACCTTCAAGCTCGTTGACAATATGAAAAAAATAAGTTTCGTGCCTTGCACAAGAAGTGTCTGCAGATTAGCTTGTGTGTCTTGCCTCGTTAGCGCAGTAGGTAGCGCGTCAGTCTCATAATCTGAAGGTCGTGAGTTCGATCCTCACACGGGGCAGCATATTCCTCTTTTCTTAAGAGATATTGTCCCCAATTTAGAACTTTCCCTTTCAGTTCTAAAATGATTCTGATAATGAAGAAATTGTGAGCCCAAATGACAGACAGTACAAATGGGTTGTTGAGTCTCTTAACACCTTTGGTGTAAAAAGAGGTAGTTGGGAATGATTTGAGCTATGAAACCAAACTCAGTCTTGCGCCAAAAGTCGCAATGAATGGACAAAAAGCTGGTGCTCAGCATTTTTGACGGTTAAGTCCAAATTGTACCTGAGATACGTTTGACTGAAAATAACGCATCAGTAGTTAGTACAGAAAAGGGTACTTTCCCATACCGGGAGTCGAACCCGGGCCGCCTGGGTGAGAACCAGGAATCCTAACCGCTAGACCATATGGGAAATGATGCATAGCGGTATCAGTGACAATGTAAAAAAAAGAAGTTTACTACTTGACACAAGAAACGTCTGCAGTTCAATTTGCGCAACTTGCCTCGTTAACACAGTAGGAAGCAAATCCGTCTCATAAGCTAAAGGTTGAACTTTTGATGCTCAGAAGAGGCACTGGCCCCTTGTTTTTTCAATCAATTCTGTCTCCATCTTTGCTAGAGAGCCACCGATTTTTCCCATTCAGTACCAAAACATAACCGATTGCAGCAAAGAGGAGAGCTCTAATAACAGACAGGGAAAAAAGGGTTGCTGAGTCCCTTAAAACCTAGGCGTTACAAGTGAGAAATAAGAATGGTTTGAGCGTTGACCTCAAATGGTATGTGTTGCAAATAAATAACCCAAAACTCTGGTGGTTGACATTTTTGCTGCATAGAGCAGTTCCAACCTAAACTGATTCCATCTACAAGGTTCGTGGCAGTTTTTGAATGTGCGTACATATGCCAAAGGAGGTCACTCCCATAGCAGGAATTGAACCAGTCAACCAGCGATGCTAGGTCCTTTTCCGCATGGGGCAAGCTTTACACTAACCAACAAAACAGGTTTAAAAAAAAAAAAAAAAAAAAGAAGTTTTTTGCTTTGATTAAATAAATTTTACATTACTAAAGCTAAAACTTTCCACATGAACACCATAATTAGCATATCAGTTGGCAATCTGAAGAATATGAGTTTATTCCTCACATGTGGTACTACTCCCTCCTTTTCTCAGGAGACTGTGTTACCAACTCAGAACTTTCCCATTAATTTCTGAAATGTTTCCGATTGGAAATGAAGTAGGAGCCCTAATGACAGACAGAACACATGGATTGTTGGGCCCCTAACACTTTGGAGTAAAAAGGTGTAGTTGAGAATGAGTTAAGCTATGAAACAAAATTAAATCTTGTGCAAAAGGTCAGAATGAATGAAAAATACCCTGGTGTTCAGCATTTTTGACTGCAAAGTGCAAATTCTATCTGAAGTACTTTTATTTGCAAAACACATTTCAGTCTTTGAATGTTGGCAGTAGTACAGAAAAAAGTGAATTCCCATACCGGGAGTCGAACCCGGGCCGCCTTGGTGAAAACCAGGAATCCTAACAGCTAGACCATATGGGAATAGATACCTTCAAGCTCGTTGACAATATGAAAAAAATAAGTTTCGTGCCTTGCACAAGAAGTGTCTGCAGATTAGCTTGTGTGTCTTGCCTCGTTAGCGCAGTAGGTAGCGCGTCAGTCTCATAATCTGAAGGTCGTGAGTTCGATCCTCACACGGGGCAGCATATTCCTCTTTTCTTAAGAGATATTGTCCCCAATTTAGAACTTTCCCTTTCAGTTCTAAAATGATTCTGATAATGAAGAAATTGTGAGCCCAAATGACAGACAGTACAAATGGGTTGTTGAGTCTCTTAACACCTTTGGTGTAAAAAGAGGTAGTTGGGAATGATTTGAGCTATGAAACCAAACTCAGTCTTGCGCCAAAAGTCGCAATGAATGGACAAAAAGCTGGTGCTCAGCATTTTTGACGGTTAAGTCCAAATTGTACCTGAGATACGTTTGACTGAAAATAACGCATCAGTAGTTAGTACAGAAAAGGGTACTTTCCCATACCGGGAGTCGAACCCGGGCCGCCTGGGTGAGAACCAGGAATCCTAACCGCTAGACCATATGGGAAATGATGCATAGCGGTATCAGTGACAATGTAAAAAAAAGAAGTTTACTACTTGACACAAGAAACGTCTGCAGTTCAATTTGCGCAACTTGCCTCGTTAACACAGTAGGAAGCAAATCCGTCTCATAAGCTAAAGGTTGAACTTTTGATGCTCAGAAGAGGCACTGGCCCCTTGTTTTTTCAATCAATTCTGTCTCCATCTTTGCTAGAGAGCCACCGATTTTTCCCATTCAGTACCAAAACATAACCGATTGCAGCAAAGAGGAGAGCTCTAATAACAGACAGGGAAAAAAGGGTTGCTGAGTCCCTTAAAACCTAGGCGTTACAAGTGAGAAATAAGAATGGTTTGAGCGTTGACCTCAAATGGTATGTGTTGCAAATAAATAACCCAAAACTCTGGTGGTTGACATTTTTGCTGCATAGAGCAGTTCCAACCTAAACTGATTCCATCTACAAGGTTCGTGGCAGTTTTTGAATGTGCGTACATATGCCAAAGGAGGTCACTCCCATAGCAGGAATTGAACCAGTCAACCAGCGATGCTAGGTCCTTTTCCGCATGGGGCAAGCTTTACACTAACCAACAAAACAGGTTTAAAAAAAAAAAAAAAAAAAAAAAAAAAGAAGTTTTTTGCTTTGATTAAATAAATTTTACATTACTAAAGCTAAAACTTTCCACATGAACACCATAATTAGCATATCAGTTGGCAATCTGAAGAATATGAGTTTATTCCTCACATGTGGTACTACTCCCTCCTTTTCTCAGGAGACTGTGTTACCAACTCAGAACTTTCCCATTAATTTCTGAAATGTTTCCGATTGTAAATGAAGTAGGAGCCCTAATGACAGACAGAACACATGGATTGTTGGGCCCCTAACACTTTGGAGTAAAAAGGTGTAGTTGAGAATGAGTTAAGCTATGAAACAAAATTAAATCTTGTGCAAAAGGTCAGAATGAATGAAAAATACCCTGGTGTTCAGCATTTTTGACTGCAAAGTGCAAATTCTATCTGAAGTACTTTTATTTGCAAAACACATTTCAGTCTTTGAATGTTGGCAGTAGTACAGAAAAAAGTGAATTCCCATACCGGGAGTCGAACCCGGGCCGCCTTGGTGAAAACCAGGAATCCTAACCGCTAGACCATATGGGAATAGATACCTTCAAGCTCGTTGACAATATGAAAAAAATAAGTTTCGTGCCTTGCACAAGAAGTGTCTGCAGATTAGCTTGTGTGTCTTGCCTCGTTAGCGCAGTAGGTAGCGCGTCAGTCTCATAATCTGAAGGTCGTGAGTTCGATCCTCACACGGGGCAGCATATTCCTCTTTTCTTAAGAGATATTGTCCCCAATTTAGAACTTTCCCTTTCAGTTCTAAAATGATTCTGATAATGAAGAAATTGTGAGCCCAAATGACAGACAGTACAAATGGGTTGTTGAGTCTCTTAACACCTTTGGTGTAAAAAGAGGTAGTTGGGAATGATTTGAGCTATGAAACCAAACTCAGTCTTGCGCCAAAAGTCGCAATGAATGGACAAAAAGCTGGTGCTCAGCATTTTTGACGGTTAAGTCCAAATTGTACCTGAGATACGTTTGACTGAAAATAACGCATCAGTAGTTAGTACAGAAAAGGGTACTTTCCCATACCGGGAGTCGAACCCGGGCCGCCTGGGTGAGAACCAGGAATCCTAACCGCTAGACCATATGGGAAATGATGCATAGCGGTATCAGTGACAATGTAAAAAAAAGAAGTTTACTACTTGACACAAGAAACGTCTGCAGTTCAATTTGCGCAACTTGCCTCGTTAACACAGTAGGAAGCAAATCCGTCTCATAAGCTAAAGGTTGAACTTTTGATGCTCAGAAGAGGCACTGGCCCCTTGTTTTTTCAATCAATTCTGTCTCCATCTTTGCTAGAGAGCCACCGATTTTTCCCATTCAGTACCAAAACATAACCGATTGCAGCAAAGAGGAGAGCTCTAATAACAGACAGGGAAAAAAGGGTTGCTGAGTCCCTTAAAACCTAGGCGTTACAAGTGAGAAATAAGAATGGTTTGAGCGTTGACCTCAAATGGTATGTGTTGCAAATAAATAACCCAAAACTCTGGTGGTTGACATTTTTGCTGCATAGAGCAGTTCCAACCTAAACTGATTCCATCTACAAGGTTCGTGGCAGTTTTTGAATGTGCGTACATATGCCAAAGGAGGTCACTCCCATAGCAGGAATTGAACCAGTCAACCAGCGATGCTAGGTCCTTTTCCGCATGGGGCAAGCTTTACACTAACCAACAAAACAGGTTTAAAAAAAAAAAAAAAAAAAGAAGTTTTTTGCTTTGATTAAATAAATTTTACATTACTAAAGCTAAAACTTTCCACATGAACACCATAATTAGCATATCAGTTGGCAATCTGAAGAATATGAGTTTATTCCTCACATGTGGTACTACTCCCTCCTTTTCTCAGGAGACTGTGTTACCAACTCAGAACTTTCCCATTAATTTCTGAAATGTTTCCGATTGGAAATGAAGTAGGAGCCCTAATGACAGACAGAACACATGGATTGTTGGGCCCCTAACACTTTGGAGTAAAAAGGTGTAGTTGAGAATGAGTTAAGCTATGAAACAAAATTAAATCTTGTGCAAAAGGTCAGAATGAATGAAAAATACCCTGGTGTTCAGCATTTTTGACTGCAAAGTGCAAATTCTATCTGAAGTACTTTTATTTGCAAAACACATTTCAGTCTTTGAATGTTGGCAGTAGTACAGAAAAAAGTGAATTCCCATACCGGGAGTCGAACCCGGGCCGCCTTGGTGAAAACCAGGAATCCTAACAGCTAGACCATATGGGAATAGATACCTTCAAGCTCGTTGACAATATGAAAAAAATAAGTTTCGTGCCTTGCACAAGAAGTGTCTGCAGATTAGCTTGTGTGTCTTGCCTCGTTAGCGCAGTAGGTAGCGCGTCAGTCTCATAATCTGAAGGTCGTGAGTTCGATCCTCACACGGGGCAGCATATTCCTCTTTTCTTAAGAGATATTGTCCCCAATTTAGAACTTTCCCTTTCAGTTCTAAAATGATTCTGATAATGAAGAAATTGTGAGCCCAAATGACAGACAGTACAAATGGGTTGTTGAGTCTCTTAACACCTTTGGTGTAAAAAGAGGTAGTTGGGAATGATTTGAGCTATGAAACCAAACTCAGTCTTGCGCCAAAAGTCGCAATGAATGGACAAAAAGCTGGTGCTCAGCATTTTTGACGGTTAAGTCCAAATTGTACCTGAGATACGTTTGACTGAAAATAACGCATCAGTAGTTAGTACAGAAAAGGGTACTTTCCCATACCGGGAGTCGAACCCGGGCCGCCTGGGTGAGAACCAGGAATCCTAACCGCTAGACCATATGGGAAATGATGCATAGCGGTATCAGTGACAATGTAAAAAAAAGAAGTTTACTACTTGACACAAGAAACGTCTGCAGTTCAATTTGCGCAACTTGCCTCGTTAACACAGTAGGAAGCAAATCCGTCTCATAAGCTAAAGGTTGAACTTTTGATGCTCAGAAGAGGCACTGGCCCCTTGTTTTTTCAATCAATTCTGTCTCCATCTTTGCTAGAGAGCCACCGATTTTTCCCATTCAGTACCAAAACATAACCGATTGCAGCAAAGAGGAGAGCTCTAATAACAGACAGGGAAAAAAGGGTTGCTGAGTCCCTTAAAACCTAGGCGTTACAAGTGAGAAATAAGAATGGTTTGAGCGTTGACCTCAAATGGTATGTGTTGCAAATAAATAACCCAAAACTCTGGTGGTTGACATTTTTGCTGCATAGAGCAGTTCCAACCTAAACTGATTCCATCTACAAGGTTCGTGGCAGTTTTTGAATGTGCGTACATATGCCAAAGGAGGTCACTCCCATAGCAGGAATTGAACCAGTCAACCAGCGATGCTAGGTCCTTTTCCGCATGGGGCAAGCTTTACACTAACCAACAAAACAGGTTTAAAAAAAAAAAAAAAAAAGAAGTTTTTTGCTTTGATTAAATAAATTTTACATTACTAAAGCTAAAACTTTCCACATGAACACCATCATTAGCATATCAGTTGGCAATCTGAAGAATATGAGTTTATTCCTCACATGTGGTACTACTCCCTCCTTTTCTCAGGAGACTGTGTTACCAACTCAGAACTTTCCCATTAATTTCTGAAATGTTTCCGATTGTAAATGAAGTAGGAGCCCTAATGACAGACAGAACACATGGATTGTTGGGCCCCTAACACTTTGGAGTAAAAAGGTGTAGTTGAGAATGAGTTAAGCTATGAAACAAAATTAAATCTTGTGCAAAAGGTCAGAATGAATGAAAAATACCCTGGTGTTCAGCATTTTTGACTGCAAAGTGCAAATTCTATCTGAAGTACTTTTATTTGCAAAACACATTTCAGTCTTTGAATGTTGGCAGTAGTACAGAAAAAAGTGAATTCCCATACCGGGAGTCGAACCCGGGCCGCCTGGGTGAAAACCAGGAATCCTAACCGCTAGACCATATGGGAATAGATACCTTCAAGCTCGTTGACAATATGAAAAAAATAAGTTTCGTGCCTTGCACAAGAAGTGTCTGCAGATTAGCTTGTGTGTCTTGCCTCGTTAGCGCAGTAGGTAGCGCGTCAGTCTCATAATCTGAAGGTCGTGAGTTCGATCCTCACACGGGGCAGCATATTCCTCTTTTCTTAAGAGATATTGTCCCCAATTTAGAACTTTCCCTTTCAGTTCTAAAATGATTCTGATAATGAAGAAATTGTGAGCCCAAATGACAGACAGTACAAATGGGTTGTTGAGTCTCTTAACACCTTTGGTGTAAAAAGAGGTAGTTGGGAATGATTTGAGCTATGAAACCAAACTCAGTCTTGCGCCAAAAGTCGCAATGAATGGACAAAAAGCTGGTGCTCAGCATTTTTGACGGTTAAGTCCAAATTGTACCTGAGATACGTTTGACTGAAAATAACGCATCAGTAGTTAGTACAGAAAAGGGTACTTTCCCATACCGGGAGTCGAACCCGGGCCGCCTGGGTGAGAACCAGGAATCCTAACCGCTAGACCATATGGGAAATGATGCATAGCGGTATCAGTGACAATGTAAAAAAAAGAAGTTTACTACTTGACACAAGAAACGTCTGCAGTTCAATTTGCGCAACTTGCCTCGTTAACACAGTAGGAAGCAAATCCGTCTCATAAGCTAAAGGTTGAACTTTTGATGCTCAGAAGAGGCACTGGCCCCTTGTTTTTTCAATCAATTCTGTCTCCATCTTTGCTAGAGAGCCACCGATTTTTCCCATTCAGTACCAAAACATAACCGATTGCAGCAAAGAGGAGAGCTCTAATAACAGACAGGGAAAAAAGGGTTGCTGAGTCCCTTAAAACCTAGGCGTTACAAGTGAGAAATAAGAATGGTTTGAGCGTTGACCTCAAATGGTATGTGTTGCAAATAAATAACCCAAAACTCTGGTGGTTGACATTTTTGCTGCATAGAGCAGTTCCAACCTAAACTGATTCCATCTACAAGGTTCGTGGCAGTTTTTGAATGTGCGTACATATGCCAAAGGAGGTCACTCCCATAGCAGGAATTGAACCAGTCAACCAGCGATGCTAGGTCCTTTTCCGCATGGGGCAAGCTTTACACTAACCAACAAAACAGGTTTAAAAAAAAAAAAAAAAAAAGAAGTTTTTTGCTTTGATTAAATAAATTTTACATTACTAAAGCTAAAACTTTCCACATGAACACCATAATTAGCATATCAGTTGGCAATCTGAAGAATATGAGTTTATTCCTCACATGTGGTACTACTCCCTCCTTTTCTCAGGAGACTGTGTTACCAACTCAGAACTTTCCCATTAATTTCTGAAATGTTTCCGATTGTAAATGAAGTAGGAGCCCTAATGACAGACAGAACACATGGATTGTTGGGCCCCTAACACTTTGGAGTAAAAAGGTGTAGTTGAGAATGAGTTAAGCTATGAAACAAAATTAAATCTTGTGCAAAAGGTCAGAATGAATGAAAAATACCCTGGTGTTCAGCATTTTTGACTGCAAAGTGCAAATTCTATCTGAAGTACTTTTATTTGCAAAACACATTTCAGTCTTTGAATGTTGGCAGTAGTACAGAAAAAAGTGAATTCCCATACCGGGAGTCGAACCCGGGCCGCCTGGGTGAAAACCAGGAATCCTAACCGCTAGACCATATGGGAATAGATACCTTCAAGCTCGTTGACAATATGAAAAAAATAAGTTTCGTGCCTTGCACAAGAAGTGTCTGCAGATTAGCTTGTGTGTCTTGCCTCGTTAGCGCAGTAGGTAGCGCGTCAGTCTCATAATCTGAAGGTCGTGAGTTCGATCCTCACACGGGGCAGCATATTCCTCTTTTCTTAAGAGATATTGTCCCCAATTTAGAACTTTCCCTTTCAGTTCTAAAATGATTCTGATAATGAAGAAATTGTGAGCCCAAATGACAGACAGTACAAATGGGTTGTTGAGTCTCTTAACACCTTTGGTGTAAAAAGAGGTAGTTGGGAATGATTTGAGCTATGAAACCAAACTCAGTCTTGCGCCAAAAGTCGCAATGAATGGACAAAAAGCTGGTGCTCAGCATTTTTGACGGTTAAGTCCAAATTGTACCTGAGATACGTTTGACTGAAAATAACGCATCAGTAGTTAGTACAGAAAAGGGTACTTTCCCATACCGGGAGTCGAACCCGGGCCGCCTGGGTGAGAACCAGGAATCCTAACCGCTAGACCATATGGGAAATGATGCATAGCAGTATCAGTGACAATGTAAAAAAAAGAAGTTTACTACTTGACACAAGAAACGTCTGCAGTTCAATTTGCGCAACTTGCCTCGTTAACACAGTAGGAAGCAAATCCGTCTCATAAGCTAAAGGTTGAACTTTTGATGCTCAGAAGAGGCACTGGCCCCTTGTTTTTTCAATCAATTCTGTCTCCATCTTTGCTAGAGAGCCACCGATTTTTCCCATTCAGTACCAAAACATAACCGATTGCAGCAAAGAGGAGAGCTCTAATAACAGACAGGGAAAAAAGGGTTGCTGAGTCCCTTAAAACCTAGGCGTTACAAGTGAGAAATAAGAATGGTTTGAGCGTTGACCTCAAATGGTATGTGTTGCAAATAAATAACCCAAAACTCTGGTGGTTGACATTTTTGCAGCATAGAGCAGTTCCAACCTAAACTGATTCCATCTACAAGGTTCGTGGCAGTTTTTGAATGTGCGTACATATGCCAAAGGAGGTCACTCCCATAGCAGGAATTGAACCAGTCAACCAGCGATGCTAGGTCCTTTTCCGCATGGGGCAAGCTTTACACTAACCAACAAAACAGGTTTAAAAAAAAAAAAAAAAAAAGAAGTTTTTTGCTTTGATTAAATAAATTTTACATTACTAAAGCTAAAACTTTCCACATGAACACCATAATTAGCATATCAGTTGGCAATCTGAAGAATATGAGTTTATTCCTCACATGTGGTACTACTCCCTCCTTTTCTCAGGAGACTGTGTTACCAACTCAGAACTTTCCCATTAATTTCTGAAATGTTTCCGATTGTAAATGAAGTAGGAGCCCTAATGACAGACAGAACACATGGATTGTTGGGCCCCTAACACTTTGGAGTAAAAAGGTGTAGTTGAGAATGAGTTAAGCTATGAAACAAAATTAAATCTTGTGCAAAAGGTCAGAATGAATGAAAAATACCCTGGTGTTCAGCATTTTTGACTGCAAAGTGCAAATTCTATCTGAAGTACTTTTATTTGCAAAACACATTTCAGTCTTTGAATGTTGGCAGTAGTACAGAAAAAAGTGAATTCCCATACCGGGAGTCGAACCCGGGCCGCCTGGGTGAAAACCAGGAATCCTAACCGCTAGACCATATGGGAATAGATACCTTCAAGCTCGTTGACAATATGAAAAAAATAAGTTTCGTGCCTTGCACAAGAAGTGTCTGCAGATTAGCTTGTGTGTCTTTCCTCGTTAGCGCAGTAGGTAGCGCGTCAGTCTCATAATCTGAAGGTCGTGAGTTCGATCCTCACACGGGGCAGCATATTCCTCTTTTCTTAAGAGATATTGTCCCCAATTTAGAACTTTCCCTTTCAGTTCTAAAATGATTCTGATAATGAAGAAATTGTGAGCCCAAATGACAGACAGTACAAATGGGTTGTTGAGTCTCTTAACACCTTTGGTGTAAAAAGAGGTAGTTGGGAATGATTTGAGCTATGAAACCAAACTCAGTCTTGCGCCAAAAGTCGCAATGAATGGACAAAAAGCTGGTGCTCAGCATTTTTGACGGTTAAGTCCAAATTGTACCTGAGATACGTTTGACTGAAAATAACGCATCAGTAGTTAGTACAGAAAAGGGTACTTTCCCATACCGGGAGTCGAACCCGGGCCGCCTGGGTGAGAACCAGGAATCCTAACCGCTAGACCATATGGGAAATGATGCATAGCGGTATCAGTGACAATGTAAAAAAAAGAAGTTTACTACTTGACACAAGAAACGTCTGCAGTTCAATTTGCGCAACTTGCCTCGTTAACACAGTAGGAAGCAAATCCGTCTCATAAGCTAAAGGTTGAACTTTTGATGCTCAGAAGAGGCACTGGCCCCTTGTTTTTTCAATCAATTCTGTCTCCATCTTTGCTAGAGAGCCACCGATTTTTCCCATTCAGTACCAAAACATAACCGATTGCAGCAAAGAGGAGAGCTCTAATAACAGACAGGGAAAAAAGGGTTGCTGAGTCCCTTAAAACCTAGGCGTTACAAGTGAGAAATAAGAATGGTTTGAGCGTTGACCTCAAATGGTATGTGTTGCAAATAAATAACCCAAAACTCTGGTGGTTGACATTTTTGCTGCATAGAGCAGTTCCAACCTAAACTGATTCCATCTACAAGGTTCGTGGCAGTTTTTGAATGTGCGTACATATGCCAAAGGAGGTCACTCCCATAGCAGGAATTGAACCAGTCAACCAGCGATGCTAGGTCCTTTTCCGCATGGGGCAAGCTTTACACTAACCAACAAGACAGGTTTAAAAAAAAAAAAAAAAAAGAAGTTTTTTGCTTTGATTAAATAAATTTTACATTACTAAAGCTAAAACTTTCCACATGAACACCATAATTAGCATATCAGTTGGCAATCTGAAGAATATGAGTTTATTCCTCACATGTGGTACTACTCCCTCCTTTTCTCAGGAGACTGTGTTACCAACTCAGAACTTTCCCATTAATTTCTGAAATGTTTCCGATTGGAAATGAAGTAGGAGCCCTAATGACAGACAGAACACATGGATTGTTGGGCCCCTAACACTTTGGAGTAAAAAGGTGTAGTTGAGAATGAGTTAAGCTATGAAACAAAATTAAATCTTGTGCAAAAGGTCAGAATGAATGAAAAATACCCTGGTGTTCAGCATTTTTGACTGCAAAGTGCAAATTCTATCTGAAGTACTTTTATTTGCAAAACACATTTCAGTCTTTGAATGTTGGCAGTAGTACAGAAAAAAGTGAATTCCCATACCGGGAGTCGAACCCGGGCCGCCTGGGTGAAAACCAGGAATCCTAACCGCTAGACCATATGGGAATAGATACCTTCAAGCTCGTTGACAATATGAAAAAAATAAGTTTCGTGCCTTGCACAAGAAGTGTCTGCAGATTAGCTTGTGTGTCTTGCCTCGTTAGCGCAGTAGGTAGCGCGTCAGTCTCATAATCTGAAGGTCGTGAGTTCGATCCTCACACGGGGCAGCATATTCCTCTTTTCTTAAGAGATATTGTCCCCAATTTAGAACTTTCCCTTTCAGTTCTAAAATGATTCTGATAATGAAGAAATTGTGAGCCCAAATGACAGACAGTACAAATGGGTTGTTGAGTCTCTTAACACCTTTGGTGTAAAAAGAGGTAGTTGGGAATGATTTGAGCTATGAAACCAAACTCAGTCTTGCGCCAAAAGTCGCAATGAATGGACAAAAAGCTGGTGCTCAGCATTTTTGACGGTTAAGTCCAAATTGTACCTGAGATACGTTTGACTGAAAATAACGCATCAGTAGTTAGTACAGAAAAGGGTACTTTCCCATACCGGGAGTCGAACCCGGGCCGCCTGGGTGAGAACCAGGAATCCTAACCGCTAGACCATATGGGAAATGATGCATAGCGGTATCAGTGACAATGTAAAAAAAAGAAGTTTACTACTTGACACAAGAAACGTCTGCAGTTCAATTTGCGCAACTTGCCTCGTTAACACAGTAGGAAGCAAATCCGTCTCATAAGCTAAAGGTTGAACTTTTGATGCTCAGAAGAGGCACTGGCCCCTTGTTTTTTCAATCAATTCTGTCTCCATCTTTGCTAGAGAGCCACCGATTTTTCCCATTCAGTACCAAAACATAACCGATTGCAGCAAAGAGGAGAGCTCTAATAACAGACAGGGAAAAAAGGGTTGCTGAGTCCCTTAAAACCTAGGAGTTACAAGTGAGAAATAAGAATTTATTTGATTAAATAAATTTTACATTACTAAAGCTAAAACTTTCCACATGAACACCATAATTAGCATATCAGTTGGCAATCTGAAGAATATGAGTTTATTCCTCACATGTGGTACTACTCCCTCCTTTTCTCAGGAGACTGTGTTACCAACTCAGAACTTTCCCATTAATTTCTGAAATGTTTCCGATTGGAAATGAAGTAGGAGCCCTAATGACAGACAGAACACATGGATTGTTGGGCCCCTAACACTTTGGAGTAAAAAGGTGTAGTTGAGAATGAGTTAAGCTATGAAACAAAATTAAATCTTGTGCAAAAGGTCAGAATGAATGAAAAATACCCTGGTGTTCAGCATTTTTGACTGCAAAGTGCAAATTCTATCTGAAGTACTTTTATTTGCAAAACACATTTCAGTCTTTGAATGTTGGCAGTAGTACAGAAAAAAGTGAATTCCCATACCGGGAGTCGAACCCGGGCCGCCTTGGTGAAAACCAGGAATCCTAACCGCTAGACCATATGGGAATAGATACCTTCAAGCTCGTTGACAATATGAAAAAAATAAGTTTCGTGCCTTGCACAAGAAGTGTCTGCAGATTAGCTTGTGTGTCTTGCCTCGTTAGCGCAGTAGGTAGCGCGTCAGTCTCATAATCTGAAGGTCGTGAGTTCGATCCTCACACGGGGCAGCATATTCCTCTTTTCTTAAGAGATATTGTCCCCAATTTAGAACTTTCCCTTTCAGTTCTAAAATGATTCTGATAATGAAGAAATTGTGAGCCCAAATGACAGACAGTACAAATGGGTTGTTGAGTCTCTTAACACCTTTGGTGTAAAAAGAGGTAGTTGGGAATGATTTGAGCTATGAAACCAAACTCAGTCTTGCGCCAAAAGTCGCAATGAATGGACAAAAAGCTGGTGCTCAGCATTTTTGACGGTTAAGTCCAAATTGTACCTGAGATACGTTTGACTGAAAATAACGCATCAGTAGTTAGTACAGAAAAGGGTACTTTCCCATACCGGGAGTCGAACCCGGGCCGCCTGGGTGAGAACCAGGAATCCTAACCGCTAGACCATATGGGAAATGATGCATAGCGGTATCAGTGACAATGTAAAAAAAAGAAGTTTACTACTTGACACAAGAAACGTCTGCAGTTCAATTTGCGCAACTTGCCTCGTTAACACAGTAGGAAGCAAATCCGTCTCATAAGCTAAAGGTTGAACTTTTGATGCTCAGAAGAGGCACTGGCCCCTTGTTTTTTCAATCAATTCTGTCTCCATCTTTGCTAGAGAGCCACCGATTTTTCCCATTCAGTACCAAAACATAACCGATTGCAGCAAAGAGGAGAGCTCTAATAACAGACAGGGAAAAAAGGGTTGCTGAGTCCCTTAAAACCTAGGCGTTACAAGTGAGAAATAAGAATGGTTTGAGCGTTGACCTCAAATGGTATGTGTTGCAAATAAATAACCCAAAACTCTGGTGGTTGACATTTTTGCTGCATAGAGCAGTTCCAACCTAAACTGATTCCATCTACAAGGTTCGTGGCAGTTTTTGAATGTGCGTACATATGCCAAAGGAGGTCACTCCCATAGCAGGAATTGAACCAGTCAACCAGCGATGCTAGGTCCTTTTCCGCATGGGGCAAGCTTTACACTAACCAACAAGACAGGTTTAAAAAAAAAAAAAAAAAAGAAGTTTTTTGCTTTGATTAAATAAATTTTACATTACTAAAGCTAAAACTTTCCACATGAACACCATAATTAGCATATCAGTTGGCAATCTGAAGAATATGAGTTTATTCCTCACATGTGGTACTACTCCCTCCTTTTCTCAGGAGACTGTGTTACCAACTCAGAACTTTCCCATTAATTTCTGAAATGTTTCCGATTGGAAATGAAGTAGGAGCCCTAATGACAGACAGAACACATGGATTGTTGGGCCCCTAACACTTTGGAGTAAAAAGGTGTAGTTGAGAATGAGTTAAGCTATGAAACAAAATTAAATCTTGTGCAAAAGGTCAGAATGAATGAAAAATACCCTGGTGTTCAGCATTTTTGACTGCAAAGTGCAAATTCTATCTGAAGTACTTTTATTTGCAAAACACATTTCAGTCTTTGAATGTTGGCAGTAGTACAGAAAAAAGTGAATTCCCATACCGGGAGTCGAACCCGGGCCGCCTGGGTGAAAACCAGGAATCCTAACCGCTAGACCATATGGGAATAGATACCTTCAAGCTCGTTGACAATATGAAAAAAATAAGTTTCGTGCCTTGCACAAGAAGTGTCTGCAGATTAGCTTGTGTGTCTTGCCTCGTTAGCGCAGTAGGTAGCGCGTCAGTCTCATAATCTGAAGGTCGTGAGTTCGATCCTCACACGGGGCAGCATATTCCTCTTTTCTTAAGAGATATTGTCCCCAATTTAGAACTTTCCCTTTCAGTTCTAAAATGATTCTGATAATGAAGAAATTGTGAGCCCAAATGACAGACAGTACAAATGGGTTGTTGAGTCTCTTAACACCTTTGGTGTAAAAAGAGGTAGTTGGGAATGATTTGAGCTATGAAACCAAACTCAGTCTTGCGCCAAAAGTCGCAATGAATGGACAAAAAGCTGGTGCTCAGCATTTTTGACGGTTAAGTCCAAATTGTACCTGAGATACGTTTGACTGAAAATAACGCATCAGTAGTTAGTACAGAAAAGGGTACTTTCCCATACCGGGAGTCGAACCCGGGCCGCCTGGGTGAGAACCAGGAATCCTAACCGCTAGACCATATGGGAAATGATGCATAGCGGTATCAGTGACAATGTAAAAAAAAGAAGTTTACTACTTGACACAAGAAACGTCTGCAGTTCAATTTGCGCAACTTGCCTCGTTAACACAGTAGGAAGCAAATCCGTCTCATAAGCTAAAGGTTGAACTTTTGATGCTCAGAAGAGGCACTGGCCCCTTGTTTTTTCAATCAATTCTGTCTCCATCTTTGCTAGAGAGCCACCGATTTTTCCCATTCAGTACCAAAACATAACCGATTGCAGCAAAGAGGAGAGCTCTAATAACAGACAGGGAAAAAAGGGTTGCTGAGTCCCTTAAAACCTAGGCGTTACAAGTGAGAAATAAGAATGGTTTGAGCGTTGACCTCAAATGGTATGTGTTGCAAATAAATAACCCAAAACTCTGGTGGTTGACATTTTTGCTGCATAGAGCAGTTCCAACCTAAACTGATTCCATCTACAAGGTTCGTGGCAGTTTTTGAATGTGCGTACATATGCCAAAGGAGGTCACTCCCATAGCAGGAATTGAACCAGTCAACCAGCGATGCTAGGTCCTTTTCCGCATGGGGCAAGCTTTACACTAACCAACAAAACAGGTTTAAAAAAAAAAAAAAAAAGAAGTTTTTGCTTTGATTAAATAAATTTTACATTACTAAAGCTAAAACTTTCCACATGAACACCATAATTAGCATATCAGTTGGCAATCTGAAGAATATGAGTTTATTCCTCACATGTGGTACTACTCCCTCCTTTTCTCAGGAGACTGTGTTACCAACTCAGAACTTTCCCATTAATTTCTGAAATGTTTCCGATTGGAAATGAAGTAGGAGCCCTAATGACAGACAGAACACATGGATTGTTGGGCCCCTAACACTTTGGAGTAAAAAGGTGTAGTTGAGAATGAGTTAAGCTATGAAACAAAATTAAATCTTGTGCAAAAGGTCAGAATGAATGAAAAATACCCTGGTGTTCAGCATTTTTGACTGCAAAGTGCAAATTCTATCTGAAGTACTTTTATTTGCAAAACACATTTCAGTCTTTGAATGTTGGCAGTAGTACAGAAAAAAGTGAATTCCCATACCGGGAGTCGAACCCGGGCCGCCTGGGTGAAAACCAGGAATCCTAACCGCTAGACCATATGGGAATAGATACCTTCAAGCTCGTTGACAATATGAAAAAAATAAGTTTCGTGCCTTGCACAAGAAGTGTCTGCAGATTAGCTTGTGTGTCTTGCCTCGTTAGCGCAGTAGGTAGCGCGTCAGTCTCATAATCTGAAGGTCGTGAGTTCGATCCTCACACGGGGCAGCATATTCCTCTTTTCTTAAGAGATATTGTCCCCAATTTAGAACTTTCCCTTTCAGTTCTAAAATGATTCTGATAATGAAGAAATTGTGAGCCCAAATGACAGACAGTACAAATGGGTTGTTGAGTCTCTTAACACCTTTGGTGTAAAAAGAGGTAGTTGGGAATGATTTGAGCTATGAAACCAAACTCAGTCTTGCGCCAAAAGTCGCAATGAATGGACAAAAAGCTGGTGCTCAGCATTTTTGACGGTTAAGTCCAAATTGTACCTGAGATACGTTTGACTGAAAATAACGCATCAGTAGTTAGTACAGAAAAGGGTACTTTCCCATACCGGGAGTCGAACCCGGGCCGCCTGGGTGAGAACCAGGAATCCTAACCGCTAGACCATATGGGAAATGATGCATAGCGGTATCAGTGACAATGTAAAAAAAAGAAGTTTACTACTTGACACAAGAAACGTCTGCAGTTCAATTTGCGCAACTTGCCTCGTTAACACAGTAGGAAGCAAATCCGTCTCATAAGCTAAAGGTTGAACTTTTGATGCTCAGAAGAGGCACTGGCCCCTTGTTTTTTCAATCAATTCTGTCTCCATCTTTGCTAGAGAGCCACCGATTTTTCCCATTCAGTACCAAAACATAACCGATTGCAGCAAAGAGGAGAGCTCTAATAACAGACAGGGAAAAAAGGGTTGCTGAGTCCCTTAAAACCTAGGCGTTACAAGTGAGAAATAAGAATGGTTTGAGCGTTGACCTCAAATGGTATGTGTTGCAAATAAATAACCCAAAACTCTGGTGGTTGACATTTTTGCTGCATAGAGCAGTTCCAACCTAAACTGATTCCATCTACAAGGTTCGTGGCAGTTTTTGAATGTGCGTACATATGCCAAAGGAGGTCACTCCCATAGCAGGAATTGAACCAGTCAACCAGCGATGCTAGGTCCTTTTCCGCATGGGGCAAGCTTTACACTAACCAACAAGACAGGTTTAAAAAAAAAAAAAAAAAAGAAGTTTTTTGCTTTGATTAAATAAATTTTACATTACTAAAGCTAAAACTTTCCACATGAACACCATAATTAGCATATCAGTTGGCAATCTGAAGAATATGAGTTTATTCCTCACATGTGGTACTACTCCCTCCTTTTCTCAGGAGACTGTGTTACCAACTCAGAACTTTCCCATTAATTTCTGAAATGTTTCCGATTGGAAATGAAGTAGGAGCCCTAATGACAGACAGAACACATGGATTGTTGGGCCCCTAACACTTTGGAGTAAAAAGGTGTAGTTGAGAATGAGTTAAGCTATGAAACAAAATTAAATCTTGTGCAAAAGGTCAGAATGAATGAAAAATACCCTGGTGTTCAGCATTTTTGACTGCAAAGTGCAAATTCTATCTGAAGTACTTTTATTTGCAAAACACATTTCAGTCTTTGAATGTTGGCAGTAGTACAGAAAAAAGTGAATTCCCATACCGGGAGTCGAACCCGGGCCGCCTGGGTGAAAACCAGGAATCCTAACCGCTAGACCATATGGGAATAGATACCTTCAAGCTCGTTGACAATATGAAAAAAATAAGTTTCGTGCCTTGCACAAGAAGTGTCTGCAGATTAGCTTGTGTGTCTTGCCTCGTTAGCGCAGTAGGTAGCGCGTCAGTCTCATAATCTGAAGGTCGTGAGTTCGATCCTCACACGGGGCAGCATATTCCTCTTTTCTTAAGAGATATTGTCCCCAATTTAGAACTTTCCCTTTCAGTTCTAAAATGATTCTGATAATGAAGAAATTGTGAGCCCAAATGACAGACAGTACAAATGGGTTGTTGAGTCTCTTAACACCTTTGGTGTAAAAAGAGGTAGTTGGGAATGATTTGAGCTATGAAACCAAACTCAGTCTTGCGCCAAAAGTCGCAATGAATGGACAAAAAGCTGGTGCTCAGCATTTTTGACGGTTAAGTCCAAATTGTACCTGAGATACGTTTGACTGAAAATAACGCATCAGTAGTTAGTACAGAAAAGGGTACTTTCCCATACCGGGAGTCGAACCCGGGCCGCCTGGGTGAGAACCAGGAATCCTAACCGCTAGACCATATGGGAAATGATGCATAGCGGTATCAGTGACAATGTAAAAAAAAGAAGTTTACTACTTGACACAAGAAACGTCTGCAGTTCAATTTGCGCAACTTGCCTCGTTAACACAGTAGGAAGCAAATCCGTCTCATAAGCTAAAGGTTGAACTTTTGATGCTCAGAAGAGGCACTGGCCCCTTGTTTTTTCAATCAATTCTGTCTCCATCTTTGCTAGAGAGCCACCGATTTTTCCCATTCAGTACCAAAACATAACCGATTGCAGCAAAGAGGAGAGCTCTAATAACAGACAGGGAAAAAAGGGTTGCTGAGTCCCTTAAAACCTAGGCGTTACAAGTGAGAAATAAGAATGGTTTGAGCGTTGACCTCAAATGGTATGTGTTGCAAATAAATAACCCAAAACTCTGGTGGTTGACATTTTTGCTGCATAGAGCAGTTCCAACCTAAACTGATTCCATCTACAAGGTTCGTGGCAGTTTTTGAATGTGCGTACATATGCCAAAGGAGGTCACTCCCATAGCAGGAATTGAACCAGTCAACCAGCGATGCTAGGTCCTTTTCCGCATGGGGCAAGCTTTACACTAACCAACAAGACAGGTTTAAAAAAAAAAAAAAAAAAAGAAGTTTTTTGCTTTGATTAAATAAATTTTACATTACTAAAGCTAAAACTTTCCACATGAACACCATAATTAGCATATCAGTTGGCAATCTGAAGAATATGAGTTTATTCCTCACATGTGGTACTACTCCCTCCTTTTCTCAGGAGACTGTGTTACCAACTCAGAACTTTCCCATTAATTTCTGAAATGTTTCCGATTGGAAATGAAGTAGGAGCCCTAATGACAGACAGAACACATGGATTGTTGGGCCCCTAACACTTTGGAGTAAAAAGGTGTAGTTGAGAATGAGTTAAGCTATGAAACAAAATTAAATCTTGTGCAAAAGGTCAGAATGAATGAAAAATACCCTGGTGTTCAGCATTTTTGACTGCAAAGTGCAAATTCTATCTGAAGTACTTTTATTTGCAAAACACATTTCAGTCTTTGAATGTTGGCAGTAGTACAGAAAAAAGTGAATTCCCATACCGGGAGTCGAACCCGGGCCGCCTGGGTGAAAACCAGGAATCCTAACCGCTAGACCATATGGGAATAGATACCTTCAAGCTCGTTGACAATATGAAAAAAATAAGTTTCGTGCCTTGCACAAGAAGTGTCTGCAGATTAGCTTGTGTGTCTTGCCTCGTTAGCGCAGTAGGTAGCGCGTCAGTCTCATAATCTGAAGGTCGTGAGTTCGATCCTCACACGGGGCAGCATATTCCTCTTTTCTTAAGAGATATTGTCCCCAATTTAGAACTTTCCCTTTCAGTTCTAAAATGATTCTGATAATGAAGAAATTGTGAGCCCAAATGACAGACAGTACAAATGGGTTGTTGAGTCTCTTAACACCTTTGGTGTAAAAAGAGGTAGTTGGGAATGATTTGAGCTATGAAACCAAACTCAGTCTTGCGCCAAAAGTCGCAATGAATGGACAAAAAGCTGGTGCTCAGCATTTTTGACGGTTAAGTCCAAATTGTACCTGAGATACGTTTGACTGAAAATAACGCATCAGTAGTTAGTACAGAAACTCCCATACCGGGAGTCGAACCCGGGCCGCCTGGGTGAGAACCAGGAATCCTAACCGCTAGACCATATGGGAAATGATGCATAAATGTATCAGTGACAATGTAAAAAAAAGAAGTTTACTACTTGACACAAGAAACTTCTGCAGTTCAATTTGCGCAACTTGCCTCGTTAACACAGTAGGAAGCAAATCCGTCTCATAAGCTAAAGGTTGAACTTTTGATGCTCAGAAGAGGCACTGGCCCCTTGTTTTTTCAATCAATTCTGTCTCCATCTTTGCTAGAGAGCCACCGATTTTTCCCATTCAGTACCAAAACATAACCGATTGCAGCAAAGAGGAGAGCTCTAATAACAGACAGGGAAAAAAGGGTTGCTGAGTCCCTTAAAACCTAGGAGTTACAAGTGAGAAATAAGAATTTATTTGATTAAATAAATTTTACATTACTAAAGCTAAAACTTTCCACATGAACACCATAATTAGCATATCAGTTGGCAATCTGAAGAATATGAGTTTATTCCTCACATGTGGTACTACTCCCTCCTTTTCTCAGGAGACTGTGTTACCAACTCAGAACTTTCCCATTAATTTCTGAAATGTTTCCGATTGGAAATGAAGTAGGAGCCCTAATGACAGACAGAAC
The DNA here is from genome assembly GCF_032444005.1 of Ranitomeya imitator. Taxonomy (NCBI): domain Eukaryota; kingdom Metazoa; phylum Chordata; class Amphibia; order Anura; family Dendrobatidae; genus Ranitomeya; species Ranitomeya imitator. Next base: position 653,842,771 of record NC_091285.1, on the reverse strand, counting down.
ACATGGATTGTTGGGCCCCTAACACTTTGGAGTAAAAAGGTGTAGTTGAGAATGAGTTAAGCTATGAAACAAAATTAAATCTTGTGCAAAAGGTCAGAATGAATGAAAAATACCCTGGTGTTCAGCATTTTTGACTGCAAAGTGCAAATTCTATCTGAAGTACTTTTATTTGCAAAACACATTTCAGTCTTTGAATGTTGGCAGTAGTACAGAAAAAAGTGAATTCCCATACCGGGAGTCGAACCCGGGCCGCCTTGGTGAAAACCAGGAATCCTAACCGCTAGACCATATGGGAATAGATACCTTCAAGCTCGTTGACAATATGAAAAAAATAAGTTTCGTGCCTTGCACAAGAAGTGTCTGCAGATTAGCTTGTGTGTCTTGCCTCGTTAGCGCAGTAGGTAGCGCGTCAGTCTCATAATCTGAAGGTCGTGAGTTCGATCCTCACACGGGGCAGCATATTCCTCTTTTCTTAAGAGATATTGTCCCCAATTTAGAACTTTCCCTTTCAGTTCTAAAATGATTCTGATAATGAAGAAATTGTGAGCCCAAATGACAGACAGTACAAATGGGTTGTTGAGTCTCTTAACACCTTTGGTGTAAAAAGAGGTAGTTGGGAATGATTTGAGCTATGAAACCAAACTCAGTCTTGCGCCAAAAGTCGCAATGAATGGACAAAAAGCTGGTGCTCAGCATTTTTGACGGTTAAGTCCAAATTGTACCTGAGATACGTTTGACTGAAAATAACGCATCAGTAGTTAGTACAGAAAAGGGTACTTTCCCATACCGGGAGTCGAACCCGGGCCGCCTGGGTGAGAACCAGGAATCCTAACCGCTAGACCATATGGGAAATGATGCATAGCGGTATCAGTGACAATGTAAAAAAAAGAAGTTTACTACTTGACACAAGAAACGTCTGCAGTTCAATTTGCGCAACTTGCCTCGTTAACACAGTAGGAAGCAAATCCGTCTCATAAGCTAAAGGTTGAACTTTTGATGCTCAGAAGAGGCACTGGCCCCTTGTTTTTTCAATCAATTCTGTCTCCATCTTTGCTAGAGAGCCACCGATTTTTCCCATTCAGTACCAAAACATAACCGATTGCAGCAAAGAGGAGAGCTCTAATAACAGACAGGGAAAAAAGGGTTGCTGAGTCCCTTAAAACCTAGGCGTTACAAGTGAGAAATAAGAATGGTTTCAGTGTTGACCTCAAATGGTATGTGTTGCAAATAAATAACCCAAAACTCTGGTGGTTGACATTTTTGCTGCATAGAGCAGTTCCAACCTAAACTGATTCCATCTACAAGGTTCGTGGCAGTTTTTGAATGTGCGTACATATGCCAAAGGAGGTCACTCCCATAGCAGGAATTGAACCAGTCAACCAGCGATGCTAGGTCCTTTTCCGCATGGGGCAAGCTTTACACTAACCAACAAGACAGGTTTAAAAAAAAAAAGAAAAAAAAAAAAAGTTTTTTGCTTTGATTAAATAAATTTTACATTACTAAAGCTAAAACTTTCCACATGAACACCATAATTAGCATATCAGTTGGCAATCTGAAGAATATGAGTTTATTAGTAGCGCGTCAGTCTCATAATCTGAAGGTCGTGAGTTCGATCCTCACACGGGGCAGCATATTCCTCTTTTCTTAAGAGATATTGTCCCCAATTTAGAACTTTCCCTTTCAGTTCTAAAATGATTCCGATAATGAAGAAATTGTGAGCCCAAATGACAGACAGTACAAATGGGTTGTTGAGTCTCTTACCACCTTTGGTACACCTTTGGTGTAAAAAGAGGTAGTTGGGAATGATTTGAGCTATGAAACCAGTTCCAACCTAAACTGATTCCATCTACAAGGTTCGTGGCAGTTTTCGAATGTGCGTACATATGCCAAAGGAGGTCACTCCCATAGCAGGAATTGAACCAGTCAACCAGCGATGCTAGGTCCTTTTCCGCATGGGGCAAGCTTTACACTAACCAACAAGACAGGTTTAAAAAAAAAAAGAAAAAAAAAAAAAGTTTTTTGCTTTGATTAAATAAATTTTACATTACTAAAGCTAAAACTTTCCACATGAACACCATAATTAGCATATCAGTTGGCAATCTGAAGAATATGAGTTTATTCCTCACACGTGGTACTACTCCCTCCTTTTCTCAGGAGACTGTGTTACCAACTCAGAACTTTCCCATTAATTTCTGAAATGTTTCCGATTGGAAATGAAGTAGGAGCCCTAATGACAGACAGAACACATGGATTGTTGGGCCACTAACACTTTGGAGTAAAAAGGTGTAGTTGAGAATGAGTTAAGCTATGAAACAAAATTAAATCTTGTGCAAATGGTCAGAATGAATGAAAAATACCCTGGTGTTCAGCATTTTTGACTGCAAAGTGCAAATTCTATCTGAAGTACTTTTATTTGCAAAACACATTTCAGTCTTTGAATGTTGGCAGTAGTACAGAAAAAAGTGAATTCCCATACCGGGAGTCGAACCCGGGCCGCCTGGGTGAAAACCAGGAATCCTAACCGCTAGACCATATGGGAATAGATACCTTCAAGCTCGTTGACAATATGAAAAAAATAAGTTTCGTGCCTTGCACAAGAAGTGTCTGCAGATTAGCTTGTGTGTCTTGCCTCGTTAGCGCAGTAGGTAGCGCGTCAGTCTCATAATCTGAAGGTCGTGAGTTCGATCCTCACACGGGGCAGCATATTCCTCTTTTCTTAAGAGATATTGTCCCCAATTTAGAACTTTCCCTTTCAGTTCTAAAATGATTCTGATAATGAAGAAATTGTGAGCCCAAATGACAGACAGTACAAATGGGTTGTTGAGTCTCTTAACACCTTTGGTGTAAAAAGAGGTAGTTGGGAATGATTTGAGCTATGAAACCAAACTCAGTCTTGCGCCAAAAGTCGCAATGAATGGACAAAAAGCTGGTGCTCAGCATTTTTGACGGTTAAGTCCAAATTGTACCTGAGATACGTTTGACTGAAAATAACGCATCAGTAGTTAGTACAGAAAAGGGTACTTTCCCATACCGGGAGTCGAACCCGGGCCGCCTGGGTGAGAACCAGGAATCCTAACCGCTAGACCATATGGGAAATGATGCATAGCGGTATCAGTGACAATGTAAAAAAAAGAAGTTTACTACTTGACACAAGAAACTTCTGCAGTTCAATTTGCGCAACTTGCCTCGTTAACACAGTAGGAAGCAAATCCGTCTCATAAGCTAAAGGTTGAACTTTTGATGCTCAGAAGAGGCACTGGCCCCTTGTTTTTTCAATCAATTCTGTCTCCATCTTTGCTAGAGAGCCACCGATTTTTCCCATTCAGTACCAAAACATAACCGATTGCAGCAAAGAGGAGAGCTCTAATAACAGACAGGGAAAAAAGGGTTGCTGACTCCCTTAAAACCTAGGAGTTACAAGTGAGAAATAAGAATGGTTTGAGCGTTGACCTCAAATGGTATGTGGTGCAAATAAATAACCCAAAACTCTGGTGGTTGACATTTTTGCTGCATAGAGCAGTTCCAACCTAAACTGATTCCATCTACAAGGTTCGTGGCAGTTTTTGAATGTGCGTACATATGCCAAAGGAGGTCACTCCCATAGCAGGAATTGAACCAGTCAACCAGCGATGCTAGGTCCTTTTCCGCATGGGGCAAGCTTTACACTAACCAACAAGACAGGTTTAAAAAAAAAAAAAAAAAAAAAGAAGTTTTTTGCTTTGATTAAATAAATTTTACATTACTAAAGCTAAAACTTTCCACATGAACACCATAATTAGCATATCAGTTGGCAATCTGAAGAATATGAATATATATCTATCTTCCTGCTCCTTCTTCGACCGCTTTCAATCAGGCTTCCGGTCACACCACTCCACTGAAACTGCCCTAACTAAGGTCACCAATGACCTATTAACCGCCAAGAGCAAGCGACACTACTCTGTCCTCCTCCTCCTGGACCTGTCCTCTGCCTTTGACACAGTGGACCATTCTCTGCTGCTGCAGACCCTCTCATCCCTTGGCATCACAGAATTGGCCCTATCCTGGATCTCATCATACCTAACTGACCGTACATTCAGCGTCTCCCACTCACACACCACCTCCTCACCTCGCCCCCTATCTGTCGGAGTTCCGCAAGGTTCAGTTCTAGGACCCCTGCTCTTCTCCATTTACACCTTTGGCCTGGGACAGCTCATAGAATCTCACGGCTTTCAGTATCATCTCTATGCTGACGACACACAGATCTACATCTCTGGACCAGATATCACCTCCCTACTAACCAGAATCCCTCAATGTCTGTCTGCTATTTCATCCTTCTTCTCCACTAGATTTCTAAAACTTAACATGGACAAAACAGAATTCATCATCTTTCCCCCATCTCACGCGATCTCCCCAACGAACCTATCCATTACAGTAAACGGCTGCCCACTCTCCCCAGTCCCACAAGCCCGCTGTCTTGGGGTAATCCTTGACACTGATCTCTCCTTTAAACCACATATCCAAACCCTTTCCACTTCCTGCCGCCTCCAACTCAAAAATATTTCACGGATCCGCACATTCCTAAACCAAGAATCTGCAAAAACCCTAGTCCATGCCCTCATCATCTCCCGCCTTGACTACTGTAACCTCCTGCTCTGTGGCCTCCCCTCTAACACTCTTGCACCCCTCCAATCTATTCTAAACTCTGCTGCCCGACTAATCCACCTGTCCCCCCGCTATTCCCCGGCCTCTCCCCTCTGTCAATCCCTGCACTGGCTCCCCATCACCCAGAGACTCCAGTACAAAAGCCTAACCATGACGTACAAAGCCATCCACAACCTGTCTCCTCCATACATCTGTGACCTCGTCTCCCGGTACTTTCCTGCACGCAACCTCCGATCCTCACAAGATCTCCTTCTCTACTCCCCTATTATCTCCTCTTCCCACAATCGCATACAAGATTTCTCTCGTGCATCCCCCCTACTCTGGAATGCTCTACCACAACATATCAGACTCTCGCCTACCATCGAAACCTTCAAAAAGAACCTGAAGACCCACCTCTTCCGACAAGCCTACAACCTGCAGTAACCACCGATTGACCAAACCGCTGCACGGCCAGCTCTACCCTCACCTACTGTATCCTCACCCATCCCTTGTAGATTGTGAGCCCTCGCGGGCAGGGTCCTCTCTCCTCCTGTACCAGTTGTGACTTGTATTTTTCAAGATTATTGTACTTGTTTTATTATGTATACCCCTCCTCACATGTAAAGCGCCATGGAATAAATGGCGCTATAATAATAAATAATAATAATAATAATAATAATAATAATAATAATATGAGTTTATTCCTCACACGTGGTACTACTCCCTCCTTTTCTCAGGAGACTGTGTTACCAACTCAGAACTTTCCCATTAATTTCTGAAATGTTTCCGATTGTAAATGAAGTAGGAGCCCTAATGACAGACAGAACACATGGATTGTTGGGCCCCTAACACTTTGGAGTAAAAAGGTGTAGTTGAGAATGAGTTAAGCTATGAAACAAAATTAAATCTTGTGCAAAAGGTCAGAATGAATGAAAAATACCCTGGTGTTCAGCATTTTTGACTGCAAAGTGCAAATTCTATCTGAAGTACTTTTATTTGCAAAACACATTTCAGTCTTTGAATGTTGGCAGTAGTACAGAAAAAAGTGAATTCCCATACCGGGAGTCGAACCCGGGCCGCCTGGGTGAAAACCAGGAATCCTAACCGCTAGACCATATGGGAATAGATACCTTCAAGCTCGTTGACAATATGAAAAAAATAAGTTTCGTGCCTTGCACAAGAAGTGTCTGCAGATTAGCTTGTGTGTCTTGCCTCGTTAGCGCAGTAGGTAGCTCGTCAGTCTCATAATCTGAAGGTCGTGAGTTTGATCCTCACATGGGGCAGCATATTCCTCTTTTCTTAAGAGATCTTGTCCCCAACTTAGAACTTTCCCTTTCAGTTCTGAAATGATTTTGATAATTAAGTAATTGTGAACCCAAATGACAGACAGTACAAATGGGTTGTTGAGTCTCTTAACACCTTTGGTGTAAAAAGAGGTAGTTGGGAATGATTTGAGCTATGAAACCAAACTCAGTCTTGCGCCAAAAGTCGCAATGAATGGACAAAAAGCTGGTGCTCAGCATTTTTGACGGTTAAGTCCAAATTGTACCTGAGATACGTTTGACTGAAAATAACGCATCAGTAGTTAGTACAGAAAAGGGTACTTTCCCATACCGGGAGTCGAACCCGGGCCGCCTGGGTGAGAACCAGGAATCCTAACCGCTAGACCATATGGGAAATGATGCATAGCGGTATCAGTGACAATGTAAAAAAAAGAAGTTTACTACTTGACACAAGAAACTTCTGCAGTTCAATTTGCGCAACTTGCCTCGTTAACACAGTAGGAAGCAAATCCGTCTCATAAGCTAAAGGTTGAACTTTTGATGCTCAGAAGAGGCACTGGCCCCTTGTTTTTTCAATCAATTCTGTCTCCATCTTTGCTAGAGAGCCACCGATTTTTCCCATTCAGTACCAAAACATAACCGATTGCAGCAAAGAGGAGAGCTCTAATAACAGACAGGGAAAAAAGGGTTGCTGAGTCCCTTAAAACCTAGGAGTTACAAATGAGAAATAAGAATGGTTTGAGCGTTGACCTCAAATGGTATGTGGTGCAAATAAATAACCCAAAACTCTGGTGGTTGACATTTTTGCTGCATAGAGCAGTTCCAACCTAAACTGATTCCATCTACAAGGTTCGTGGCAGTTTTTGAATGTGCGTACATATGCCAAAGGAGGTCACTCCCATAGCAGGAATTGAACCAGTCAACCAGCGATGCTAGGTCCTTTTCCGCATGGGGCAAGCTTTACACTAACCAACAAGACAGGTTTTAAAAAAAAAAAAAAAAAAAGAAGTTTTTTGCTTTGATTAAATAAATTTTACATTACTAAAGCTAAAACTTTCCACATGAACACCATAATTAGCATATCAGTTGGCAATCTGAAGAATATGAGTTTATTCCTCACACGTGGTACTACTCCCTCCTTTTCTCAGGAGACTGTGTTACCAACTCAGAACTTTCCCATTAATTTCTGAAATGTTTCCGATTGGAAATGAAGTAGGAGCCCTAATGACAGACAGAACACATGGATTGTTGGGCCCCTAACACTTTGGAGTAAAAAGGTGTAGTTGAGAATGAGTTAAGCTATGAAACAAAATTAAATCTTGTGCAAAAGGTCAGAATGAATGAAAAATACCCTGGTGTTCAGCATTTTTGACTGCAAAGTGCAAATTCTATCTGAAGTACTTTTATTTGCAAAACACATTTCAGTCTTTGAATGTTGGCATTAGTACAGAAAAAAGTGAATTCCCATACCGGGAGTCGAACCCGGGCCGCCTGGGTGAAAACCAGGAATCCTAACCGCTAGACCATATGGGAATAGATACCTTCAAGCTCGTTGACAATATGAAAAAAATAAGTTTCGTGCCTTGCACAAGAAGTGTCTGCAGATTAGCTTGTGTGTCTTGCCTCGTTAGCGCAGTAGGTAGCGCGTCAGTCTCATAATCTGAAGGTCATGAGTTCGATCCTCACACGGGGCAGCATATTCCTCTTTTCTTAAGAGGTATTGTCCCCAATTTAGAACTTTCCCTTTCAGTTCTAAAATGATTCTGATAATGAAGAAATTGTGAGCCCAAATGACAGACAGTACAAATGGGTTGTTGAGTCTCTTAACACCTTTGGTGTAAAAAGAGGTAGTTGGGAATGATTTGAGCTATGAAACCAAACTCAGTCTTGCGCCAAAAGTCGCAATGAATGGACAAAAAGCTGGTGCTCAGCATTTTTGACGGTTAAGTCCAAATTGTACCTGAGATACGTTTGACTGAAAATAACGCATCAGTAGTTAGTACAGAAAAGGGTACTTTCCCATACCGGGAGTCGAACCCGGGCCGCCTGGGTGAGAACCAGGAATCCTAACCGCTAGACCATATGGGAAATGATGCATAGCGGTATCAGTGACAATGTAAAAAAAAGAAGTTTACTACTTGACACAAGAAACTTCTGCAGTTCAATTTGCGCAACTTGCCTCGTTAACACAGTAGGAAGCAAATCCGTCTCATAAGCTAAAGGTTGAACTTTTGATGCTCAGAAGAGGCACTGGCCCCTTGTTTTTTCAATCAATTCTGTCTCCATCTTTGCTAGAGAGCCACCGATTTTTCCCATTCAGTACCAAAACATAACCGATTGCAGCAAAGAGGAGAGCTCTAATAACAGACAGGGAAAAAAGGGTTGCTGAGTCCCTTAAAACCTAGGAGTTACAAATGAGAAATAAGAATGGTTTGAGCGTTGACCTCAAATGGTATGTGGTGCAAATAAATAACCCAAAACTCTGGTGGTTGACATTTTTGCTGCATAGAGCAGTTCCAACCTAAACTGATTCCATCTACAAGGTTCGTGGCAGTTTTTGAATGTGCGTACATATGCCAAAGGAGGTCACTCCCATAGCAGGAATTGAACCAGTCAACCAGCGATGCTAGGTCCTTTTCCGCATGGGGCAAGCTTTACACTAACCAACAAGACAGGTTTTAAAAAAAAAAAAAAAAAAAGAAGTTTTTTGCTTTGATTAAATAAATTTTACATTACTAAAGCTAAAACTTTCCACATGAACACCATAATTAGCATATCAGTTGGCAATCTGAAGAATATGAGTTTATTCCTCACACGTGGTACTACTCCCTCCTTTTCTCAGGAGACTGTGTTACCAACTCAGAACTTTCCCATTAATTTCTGAAATGTTTCCGATTGGAAATGAAGTAGGAGCCCTAATGACAGACAGAACACATGGATTGTTGGGCCCCTAACACTTTGGAGTAAAAAGGTGTAGTTGAGAATGAGTTAAGCTATGAAACAAAATTAAATCTTGTGCAAAAGGTCAGAATGAATGAAAAATACCCTGGTGTTCAGCATTTTTGACTGCAAAGTGCAAATTCTATCTGAAGTACTTTTATTTGCAAAACACATTTCAGTCTTTGAATGTTGGCATTAGTACAGAAAAAAGTGAATTCCCATACCGGGAGTCGAACCCGGGCCGCCTGGGTGAAAACCAGGAATCCTAACCGCTAGACCATATGGGAATAGATACCTTCAAGCTCGTTGACAATATGAAAAAAATAAGTTTCGTGCCTTGCACAAGAAGTGTCTGCAGATTAGCTTGTGTGTCTTGCCTCGTTAGCGCAGTAGGTAGCGCGTCAGTCTCATAATCTGAAGGTCATGAGTTCGATCCTCACACGGGGCAGCATATTCCTCTTTTCTTAAGAGGTATTGTCCCCAATTTAGAACTTTCCCTTTCAGTTCTAAAATGATTCTGATAATGAAGAAATTGTGAGCCCAAATGACAGACAGTACAAATGGGTTGTTGAGTCTCTTAACACCTTTGGTGTAAAAAGAGGTAGTTGGGAATGATTTGAGCTATGAAACCAAACTCAGTCTTGCGCCAAAAGTCGCAATGAATGGACAAAAAGCTGGTGCTCAGCATTTTTGACGGTTAAGTCCAAATTGTACCTGAGATACGTTTGACTGAAAATAACGCATCAGTAGTTAGTACAGAAAAGGGTACTTTCCCATACCGGGAGTCGAACCCGGGCCGCCTGGGTGAGAACCAGGAATCCTAACCGCTAGACCATATGGGAAATGATGCATAGCGGTATCAGTGACAATGTAAAAAAAAGAAGTTTACTACTTGACACAAGAAACGTCTGCAGTTCAATTTGCGCAACTTGCCTCGTTAACACAGTAGGAAGCAAATCCGTCTCATAAGCTAAAGGTTGAACTTTTGATGCTCAGAAGAGGCACTGGCCCCTTGTTTTTTCAATCAATTCTGTCTCCATCTTTGCTAGAGAGCCACCGATTTTTCCCATTCAGTACCAAAACATAACCGATTGCAGCAAAGAGGAGAGCTCTAATAACAGACAGGGAAAAAAGGGTTGCTGAGTCCCTTAAAACCTAGGCGTTACAAGTGAGAAATAAGAATGGTTTGAGCGTTGACCTCAAATGGTATGTGTTGCAAATAAATAACCCAAAACTCTGGTGGTTGACATTTTTGCTGCATAGAGCAGTTCCAACCTAAACTGATTCCATCTACAAGGTTCGTGGCAGTTTTTGAATGTGCGTACATATGCCAAAGGAGGTCACTCCCATAGCAGGAATTGAACCAGTCAACCAGCGATGCTAGGTCCTTTTCCGCATGGGGCAAGCTTTACACTAACCAACAAGACAGGTTTAAAAAAAAAAAAAAAAAAAAAAAAAAAAGAGGTTTTTTGCTTTGATTAAATAAATTTTACATTACTAAAGCTAAAACTTTCCACATGAACACCATAATTAGCATATCAGTTGGCAATCTGAAGAATATGAGTTTATTCCTCACATGTGGTACTACTCCCTCCTTTTCTCAGGAGACTGTGTTACCAACTCAGAACTTTCCCATTAATTTCTGAAATGTTTCCGATTGGAAATGAAGTAGGAGCCCTAATGACAGACAGAACACATGGATTGTTGGGCCCCTAACACTTTGGAGTAAAAAGGTGTAGTTGAGAATGAGTTAAGCTATGAAACAAAATTAAATCTTGTGCAAAAGGTCAGAATGAATGAAAAATACCCTGGTGTTCAGCATTTTTGACTGCAAAGTGCAAATTCTATCTGAAGTACTTTTATTTGCAAAACACATTTCAGTCTTTGAATGTTGGCAGTAGTACAGAAAAAAGTGAATTCCCATACCGGGAGTCGAACCCGGGCCGCCTGGGTGAAAACCAGGAATCCTAACCGCTAGACCATATGGGAATAGATACCTTCAAGCTCGTTGACAATATGAAAAAAATAAGTTTCGTGCCTTGCACAAGAAGTGTCTGCAGATTAGCTTGTGTGTCTTGCCTCGTTAGCGCAGTAGGTAGCGCGTCAGTCTCATAATCTGAAGGTCGTGAGTTTGATCCTCACACGGGGCAGCATATTCCTCTTTTCTTAAGAGATATTGTCCCCAATTTAGAACTTTCCCTTTCAGTTCTAAAATGATTCTGATAATGAAGAAATTGTGAGCCCAAATGACAGACAGTACAAATGGGTTGTTGAGTCTCTTAACACCTTTGGTGTAAAAAGAGGTAGTTGGGAATGATTTGAGCTATGAAACCAAACTCAGTCTTGCGCCAAAAGTCGCAATGAATGGACAAAAAGCTGGTGCTCAGCATTTTTGACGGTTAAGTCCAAATTGTACCTGAGATACGTTTGACTGAAAATAACGCATCAGTAGTTAGTACAGAAAAGGGTACTTTCCCATACCGGGAGTCGAACCCGGGCCGCCTGGGTGAGAACCAGGAATCCTAACCGCTAGACCATATGGGAAATGATGCATAGCGGTATCAGTGACAATGTAAAAAAAAGAAGTTTACTACTTGACACAAGAAACGTCTGCAGTTCAATTTGCGCAACTTGCCTCGTTAACACAGTAGGAAGCAAATCCGTCTCATAAGCTAAAGGTTGAACTTTTGATGCTCAGAAGAGGCACTGGCCCCTTGTTTTTTCAATCAATTCTGTCTCCATCTTTGCTAGAGAGCCACCGATTTTTCCCATTCAGTACCAAAACATAACCGATTGCAGCAAAGAGGAGAGCTCTAATAACAGACAGGGAAAAAAGGGTTGCTGAGTCCCTTAAAACCTAGGCGTTACAAGTGAGAAATAAGAATGGTTTGAGCGTTGACCTCAAATGGTATGTGTTGCAAATAAATAACCCAAAACTCTGGTGGTTGACATTTTTGCTGCATAGAGCAGTTCCAACCTAAACTGATTCCATCTACAAGGTTCGTGGCAGTTTTTGAATGTGCGTACATATGCCAAAGGAGGTCACTCCCATAGCAGGAATTGAACCAGTCAACCAGCGATGCTAGGTCCTTTTCCGCATGGGGCAAGCTTTACACTAACCAACAAGACAGGTTTAAAAAAAAAAAGAAAAAAAAAAAAAAAAGAAGTTTTTTGCTTTGATTAAATAAATTTTACATTACTAAAGCTAAAACTTTCCACATGAACACCATAATTAGCATATCAGTTGGCAATCTGAAGAATATGAGTTTATTCCTCACACGTGGTACTACTCCCTCCTTTTCTCAGGAGACTGTGTTACCAACTCAGAACTTTCCCATTAATTTCTGAAATGTTTCCGATTGGAAATGAAGTAGGAGCCCTAATGACAGACAGAACACATGGATTGTTGGGCCCCTAACACTTTGGAGTAAAAAGGTGTAGTTGAGAATGAGTTAAGCTATGAAACAAAATTAAATCTTGTGCAAAAGGTCAGAATGAATGAAAAATACCCTGGTGTTCAGCATTTTTGACTGCAAAGTGCAAATTCTATCTGAAGTACTTTTATTTGCAAAACACATTTCAGTCTTTGAATGTTGGCAGTAGTACAGAAAAAAGTGAATTCCCATACCGGGAGTCGAACCCGGGCCGCCTGGGTGAAAACCAGGAACCCTAACCGCTAGACCATATGGGAATAGATACCTTCAAGCTCGTTGACAATATGAAAAAAATAAGTTTCGTGCCTTGCACAAGAAGTGTCTGCAGATTAGCTTGTGTGTCTTGCCTCGTTAGCGCAGTAGGTAGCGCGTCAGTCTCATAATCTGAAGGTCATGAGTTCGATCCTCACACGGGGCAGCATATTCCTCTTTTCTTAAGAGATATTGTCACCAATTTAGAACTTTCCCTTTCAGTTCTAAAATGATTCTGATAATGAAGAAATTGTGAGCCCAAATGACAGACAGTACAAATGGGTTGTTGAGTCTCTTAACACCTTTGGTGTAAAAAGAGGTAGTTGGGAATGATTTGAGCTATGAAACCAAACTCAGTCTTGCGCCAAAAGTCGCAATGAATGGACAAAAAGCTGGTGCTCAGCATTTTTGACGGTTAAGTCCAAATTGTACCTGAGATACGTTTGACTGAAAATAACGCATCAGTAGTTAGTACAGAAAAGGGTACTTTCCCATACCGGGAGTCGAACCCGGGCCGCCTGGGTGAGAACCAGGAATCCTAACCGCTAGACCATATGGGAAATGATGCATAGCGGTATCAGTGACAATGTAAAAAAAAGAAGTTTACTACTTGACACAAGAAACTTCTGCAGTTCAATTTGCGCAACTTGCCTCGTTAACACAGTAGGAAGCAAATCCGTCTCATAAGCTAAAGGTTGAACTTTTGATGCTCAGAAGAGGCACTGGCCCCTTGTTTTTTCAATCAATTCTGTCTCCATCTTTGCTAGAGAGCCACCGATTTTTCCCATTCAGTACCAAAACATAACCGATTGCAGCAAAGAGGAGAGCTCTAATAACAGACAGGGAAAAAAGGGTTGCTGAGTCCCTTAAAACCTAGGAGTTACAAGTGAGAAATAAGAATGGTTTGAGCGTTGACCTCAAATGGTATGTGGTGCAAATAAATAACCCAAAACTCTGGTGGTTGACATTTTTGCTGCATAGAGCAGTTCCAACCTAAACTGATTCCATCTACAAGGTTCGTGGCAGTTTTTGAATGTGCGTACATATGCCAAAGGAGGTCACTCCCATAGCAGGAATTGAACCAGTCAACCAGCGATGCTAGGTCCTTTTCCGCATGGGGCAAGCTTTACACTAACCAACAAGACAGGTTTAAAAAAAAAAAGAAAAAAAAAAAAAAAAGAAGTTTTTTGCTTTGATTAAATAAATTTTACATTACTAAAGCTAAAACTTTCCACATGAACACCATAATTAGCATATCAGTTGGCAATCTGAAGAATATGAGTTTATTCCTCACACGTGGTACTACTCCCTCCTTTTCTCAGGAGACTGTGTTACCAACTCAGAACTTTCCCATTAATTTCTGAAATGTTTCCGATTGGAAATGAAGTAGGAGCCCTAATGACAGACAGAACACATGGATTGTTGGGCCCCTAACACTTTGGAGTAAAAAGGTGTAGTTGAGAATGAGTTAAGCTATGAAACAAAATTAAATCTTGTGCAAAAGGTCAGAATGAATGAAAAATACCCTGGTGTTCAGCATTTTTGACTGCAAAGTGCAAATTCTATCTGAAGTACTTTTATTTGCAAAACACATTTCAGTCTTTGAATGTTGGCAGTAGTACAGAAAAAAGTGAATTCCCATACCGGGAGTCGAACCCGGGCCGCCTGGGTGAAAACCAGGAATCCTAACCGCTAGACCATATGGGAATAGATACCTTCAAGCTCGTTGACAATATGAAAAAAATAAGTTTCGTGCCTTGCACAAGAAGTGTCTGCAGATTAGCTTGTGTGTCTTGCCTCGTTAGCGCAGTAGGTAGCGCGTCAGTCTCATAATCTGAAGGTCATGAGTTCGATCCTCACACGGGGCAGCATATTCCTCTTTTCTTAAGAGATATTGTCCCCAATTTAGAACTTTCCCTTTCAGTTCTAAAATGATTCTGATAATGAAGAAATTGTGAGCCCAAATGACAGACAGTACAAATGGGTTGTTGAGTCTCTTAACACCTTTGGTGTAAAAAGAGGTAGTTGGGAATGATTTGAGCTATGAAACCAAACTCAGTCTTGCGCCAAAAGTCGCAATGAATGGACAAAAAGCTGGTGCTCAGCATTTTTGACGGTTAAGTCCAAATTGTACCTGAGATACGTTTGACTGAAAATAACGCATCAGTAGTTAGTACAGAAAAGGGTACTTTCCCATACCGGGAGTCGAACCCGGGCCGCCTGGGTGAGAACCAGGAATCCTAACCACTAGACCATATGGGAAATGATGCATAGCGGTATCAGTGACAATGTAAAAAAAAGAAGTTTACTACTTGACACAAGAAACTTCTGCAGTTCAATTTGCGCAACTTGCCTCGTTAACACAGTAGGAAGAAAATCCGTCTCATAAGCTAAAGGTTGAACTTTTGATGCTCAGAAGAGGCACTGGCCCCTTGTTTTTCCAATCAATTCTGTCTCCATCTTTGCTAGAGAGCCACCGATTTTTCCCATTCAGTACCAAAACATAACCGATTGCAGCAAAGAGGAGAGCTCTAATAACAGACAGGGAAAAAAGGGTTGCTGAGTCCCTTAAAACCTAGGAGTTACAAGTGAGAATTAAGAATGGTTTGAGCGTTGACCTCAAATGGTATGTGGTGCAAATAAATAACCCAAAACTCTGGTGGTTGACATTTTTGCTGCATAGAGCAGTTCCAACCTAAACTGATTCCATCTACAAGGTTCGTGGCAGTTTTTGAATGTGCGTACATATGCCAAAGGAGGTCACTCCCATAGCAGGAATTGAACCAGTCAACCAGCGATGCTAGGTCCTTTTCCGCATGGGGCAAGCTTTACACTAACCAACAAGACAGGTTTAAAAAAAAAAAAAAAAAAGAAGTTTTTTGCTTTGATTAAATAAATTTTACATTACTAAAGCTAAAACTTTCCACATGAACACCATAATTAGCATATCAGTTGGCAATCTGAAGAATATGAGTTTATTCCTCACACGTGGTACTACTCCCTCCTTTTCTCAGGAGACTGTGTTACCAACTCAGAACTTTCCCATTAATTTCTGAAATGTTTCCGATTGGAAATGAAGTAGGAGCCCTAATGACAGACAGAACACATGGATTGTTGGGCCCCTAACACTTTGGAGTAAAAAGGTGTAGTTGAGAATGAGTTAAGCTATGAAACAAAATTAAATCTTGTGCAAAAGGTCAGAATGAATGAAAAATACCCTGGTGTTCAGCATTTTTGACTGCAAAGTGCAAATTCTATCTGAAGTACTTTTATTTGCAAAACACATTTCAGTCTTTGAATGTTGGCAGTAGTACAGAAAAAAGTGAATTCCCATACCAGGAGTCGAACCCGGGCCGCCTGGGTGAAAACCAGGAATCCTAACCGCTAGACCATATGGGAATAGATACCTTCAAGCTCGTTGACAATATGAAAAAAATAAGTTTCGTGCCTTGCACAAGAAGTGTCTGCAGATTAGCTTGTGTGTCTTGCCTCGTTAGCGCAGTAGGTAGCGTGTCAGTCTCATAATCTGAAGGTCGTGAGTTCGATCCTCACACGGGGCAGCATATTCCTCTTTTCTTAAGAGATATTGTCCCCAATTTAGAACTTTCCCTTTCAGTTCTAAAATGATTCTGATAATGAAGAAATTGTGAGCCCAAATGACAGACAGTACAAATGGGTTGTTGAGTCTCTTAACACCTTTGGTGTAAAAAGAGGTAGTTGGGAATGATTTGAGCTGTGAAACCAAACTAAATCTTGCGCCAAAAGTCACAATGAATGGACAAAAAGCTGGTGTTCAGCATTTTTGTCAGTTAAGTCCAAATTGTACCTGAAATACATTTGTCTGAAAATAACGCATCAGTCTTTGAATGTTGGCGGTAGTACAGAAATAGGTACTTTCCCATGCCGGGAGTCGAACCCAGGCTGCCTGGGTGAGAACATGGAATCCTAACCGCTAGACTACATGGGAAATGATGCATAGCAGAATCAGTGACAATATAAAAAAAAAGAAGTTTATTACTTGACACTAGGGTTGAGCGAAACGGGCCGTTCATTTTCAAAAGTCGCCGACTTTTGGCAAAGTCGGGTTTCATGAAACCCGATTCGACCCCTGTGTGGGGTCGGCCATGCGGTACGCGAGTTTCGCGCCAAAGTCGCGCTTCAATGACGCTAAAAGCGCCATTTCTCATCCAATGAAGGTGAACGCAGAGTGTGGGCAGCGTGATGACATAGGTCCTGGTCCCCACCATCTTAGAGAAGGGCATTGCATTGATTGGCTTGCTGTCTGCGGCATCACAGGGGCTATAAAGAGGCGTTCCCGCCGACCATCATCTTACTGCTGCTGATCTGAGCTTAGGGAGAGGTTGCTGCCGCTTCGTCAGAAGCAGGGATAGCATTAGGCAGGGTCCATTAACCACCAAACCGCTTGTGCTGTAGCGATTTCCACTGTCCAACACCACCTTCGGTTTGCAGGGACAGTGGAGGCTACATTTTTTTTTTCCTCAGCGCTGTAGCTCATTGGGCTGCCCTACAAGGCTCCCTAATAGCTGCATTGCTGTGTGTACGCCTCTGTGCAAACCAACTGCTTTTTTCAAAGCACAAATCCTGTTGTTCCTTCCTTTCTGCACAGCTATCTTTTTTGTTTGTCCACACATTTTATTTCATTTGTGCAGCAGTCCACTCCTTATTGCTGCCTGCCATACCTGGCTGAGATTACTGCAGGGAAATAGTAATTGTAGGGCAGTCCCTGTTTTTTTTTTTAGTGGGAGATTAAGATAGGCATTTCTGCTAGAGTGCCATCCCTGTGTGTGCCATCTCTCACATAGTGGGCCATAGAAAGCCTATTTTTTTTTGTTTTTTTGTTGATTTTGTTTCTAAATTCTACCTGTAAAAATCAATAAATCAATCAGTGGGAGATAAATATTGGCCTCTGGGCTTGTGTGCCACTCCTGACTCCTGTGTGTGCCATCTCTCACTCAGTGAGCCATAGAAAGCCTATTTATTTTTTTGGTTGATTTGGTTTCTAAATTGTACCTGAAAAAATCAATAAATCAATCAGTGGGAGATAGATATTGGCCTCTGGGCTTGTGTGCCACTCCTGACTCCTGTGTGTGCCATCTCTCACTCAGTGGGCCATAGAAAGCCTATTTATTTTTTTGGTTGATTTGGTTTCTAAATTCTACCTGTAAAAATCAATAAATCAATCAGTGGGAGATAAATATTGGCCTCTGGGCTTGTGTGCCACTCCTGACTCCTGTGTGTGCCATCTCTCACTCAGTGGGCCATAGAAAGCCTATTTATTTTTTTGGTTGATTTGGTTTCTAAATTCTACCTGTAAAAATCAATAAATCAATCAGTGGGAGATAAATATTGGCCTCTGGGCTTGTGTGCCACTCCTAACTCCTGTGTGTGCCATCTCTCACTCAGTGGGCCATAGAAAGCCTATTTTTTTTTATTTGGTTTCTAAATTCTTCCTGAAAAAATCATTTTATTTTATTTTGTTTCTAAAGTCTCCCTGAAAAAAAAAAAAAATCAGTGGGAGATTAATATTGCCCTTTCTGCTTGTGTGCCAGTCTTGACTCCTGGGTGTGCCATCTCTCTCTCAAATAGTGGGCACTGGGCCATAGAAAGGCTATTTTTTTTATTTGGTTTCAAAATTCTCCCTGAAAAAAACATTTTATTTTATTTGGTTTCTAAATTCTTCCTGAAAAAATCATTTTATTTTATTTTGTTTCTAAAGTCTCCCTGAAAAAAAAAATCAGTGGGAGATTAATATTGCCCTTTCTGCTTGTGTGCCAGTCTTGACTCCTGGGTGTGCCATCTCTCTCTCTCAAATAGTGGGCACTGGGCTATAGAAAGGCTATTTTTTTATTTGGTTTCTAAATTCTCCCTAAAAAAAATCAGTTTATTTTATTTGGTTTCTAAATTCTTTCTGAAAAAATCATTTTATTTTATTTTGTTTCTAAAGTCTCCCTGAAAAAAAAATCAGTGGGAGATTAATATTGCCCTTTCTGCTTGTGTGCCAGTCTTGACTCCTGGGTGTGCCATCTCTATCTCTCAAATAGTGGGCACTGGGCCATAGAAAGCCTATTTATTTTTTTGGTTGATTTGGTTTCTAAATTCTACCTGAAAAAATCAATAAATCAATCAGTGGGAGATAAATATTGGCCTCTGGGCTTGTGTGCCACTCCTGACTCCTGTGTGTGCCATCTCTCACTCAGTGGGCCATAGAAAGCCTATTTATTTTTTTGGTTGATTTGGTTTCTAAATTCTACCTGAAAAAATCAATAAATCAATCAGTGGGAGATAAATATTGGCCTCTGGGCTTGTGTGCCACTCCTGACTCCTGTGTGTGCCATCTCTCACTCAGTGGGCCATAGAAAGCCTATTTATTTTTTTGGTTGATTTGGTTTCTAAATTCTACCTGAAAAAAATCAAAAAATCAATCAGTGGGAGATAAATATTGGCCTCTGGGCTTGTGTGCCACTCCTAACTCCTGTGTGTGCCATCTCTCACTCAGTGGGCCATAGAAAGCCTATTTTTTTTTATTTGGTTTCTAAATTCTTCCTGAAAAAATCATTTTATTTTATTTTGTTTCTAAAGTCTCCCTGAAAAAAAAAAAATCAGTGGGAGATTAATATTGCCCTTTCTGCTTGTGTGCCAGTCTTGACTCCTGGGTGTGCCATCTCTCTCTCAAATAGTGGGCACTGGGCCATAGAAAGGCTATTTTTTTTATTTGGTTTCAAAATTCTCCCTGAAAAAAACATTTTATTTTATTTGGTTTCTAAATTCTTCCTGAAAAAATCATTTTATTTTATTTTGTTTCTAAAGTCTCCCTGAAAAAAAAAATCAGTGGGAGATTAATATTGCCCTTTCTGCTTGTGTGCCAGTCTTGACTCCTGGGTGTGCCATCTCTCTCTCTCAAATAGTGGGCACTGGGCTATAGAAAGGCTATTTTTTTATTTGGTTTCTAAATTCTCCCTAAAAAAAATCAGTTTATTTTATTTGGTTTCTAAATTCTTTCTGAAAAAATCATTTTATTTTATTTTGTTTCTAAAGTCTCCCTGAAAAAAAAATCAGTGGGAGATTAATATTGCCCTTTCTGCTTGTGTGCCAGTCTTGACTCCTGGGTGTGCCATCTCTATCTCTCAAATAGTGGGCACTGGGCCATAGAAAGCCTATTTATTTTTTTGGTTGATTTGGTTTCTAAATTCTACCTGAAAAAATCAATAAATCAATCAGTGGGAGATAAATATTGGCCTCTGGGCTTGTGTGCCACTCCTGACTCCTGTGTGTGCCATCTCTCACTCAGTGGGCCATAGAAAGCCTATTTTTTTTGGGGGGGTGATTTGGTTTCTAAATTCTACCTGAAAAAATCAAAAAAGCAATCAGTGGGAAATAAATATTGGCCTTTGGGCTTGCGTGCCACTCCTGACTCCTGTGTGTGCCATCTCTCACTCAGTGGGCCATAGAAAGCCTATTTTTTTGGGGTGATTTGGTTTCTAAATTCTACCTGAAAAAATCAAAAAATCAATCAGTGGGAGATAAATATTGGCCTCTGGGCTTGTGTGCCACTCCTGACTCCTGTGTGTGCCATCTCTCACTCAGTGGGCCATAGAAAGCCTTTTTTTTTTTATTTGGTTTCTAAATTCTCCCTGAAAAAATCATTTTATTTTATTTGGTTTCTAAATTCTTCCTGAAAAAATCATTTTACTTTATTTTGTTTCTAAAGTCTCCCTGAAAAAAAAATCAGTGGGAGATTAATATTGCCCTTTCTGCTTGTGTGCCAGTCTTGACTCCTGGGTGTGCCATCTCTCTCTCTCAAATAGTGGGCACTGGGCCATAGAAAGGCTATTTTTTTTTAAATTGGTTTCTAAATTCTCCCTGAAAAAAAAAATACTGTGGGAGATTAATATTGACATTTGTGCTTGAGTGACATCCTGCGTGTGTTGCATCTCTCTGATTTGGTGCCACAGAAAACAGAGTGTGTAACATTGTGCCTGATTTTCCTTGCGGTCTCACCAACCTGTAAAAGGATATCGAAATCATACTGAAGTTATAGCTCACCGTGTAAGTTGTTTGACATCAACAAATAAAGTTACTTTGGTTAAGTTTTTAAAACAATGAGGAAGTCTGGTGGAAGAGGTCGTGGCCGTGGGCGTTCATTGTCAGCTGGTAATGATGGTAGTGGTAGTGGAGCATCAGGTGGTCGTGGGAAAAAAAATATTCCACCTAAGTCTGGAGCTGTGGAGCCAGGTTCGTCGTCTGGCTACACAAGGCCTCGAACGCTCTCTTTTCTGGGAGTAGAAAAACCGCTTTTAAAGCCGGAGCAGCAACAGCAAGTTTTGGCTTACCTTGCTGACTCAGCCTCTAGCTCTTTTGCTTCCTCTTCTGAAACTGGTAAATGTAAAAGCAGCGCGTTGTTTGTGGATGTTCACGGTCAGGGACAAGTCGCTTCCTTGTCCTCTTCAGCAAAAACAACAACAAGAGAGAAGGATGCAGCAGGCGACACAACGGGTTACTCCATGGAGCTCTTTACACATACCGTCCCTGGCTTAAAAAGTGAAACAGTTAACAGGCCATGCCCATTACAAGTAGATTCTGACATGGAGTGCACTGATGCACAGCCACAGCCAGACTACTATGCTGGTCCTTTGACTCAGACCACAACATTGCCCTCTCAGGGTACTGATCCACAATCAGACCCTGATGAGACTATGTTGCCCCATCACGAACGCTATACCACCGACCTACACGGTGACACAGACGAAGTTGCACACGAGCTAGAAGAGGAGGTTATAGATGACCCAGTTGTTGACCCCGATTAGCAGCCATTGGGGGAACAGGGTGCAGGCGGCAGTAGTTCTGAAGCAGAGGTGGAGGAGGGGCCGCAGCAGGCATCAACATCGCAACAGGTTCCATCTGCCGGGCCCGTATCTGGCCCAAAACGCGTGGCAAAGCCAAAACCTGTTGGAGGACAGCGTGGCCATCCGGTTAAAGCTCAGTCTGCAATTACTGAAAAGGGATCCGATGCTAGGAAGAGTGCAGTCTGGCATTTTTTTAAACAACATCCAATTGATCAGCGCAAAGTCATCTGTCAAAAATGTTCAACTAGCTTAAGCAGAGGTCAGAATCTGAAAAGTCTCAATACAAGTTGCATGCATAGACATTTAACCACCATGCATTTGCAAGCCTGGACTAACTACCAAATGTCCCTTAAGGTTGTAGCACCCTCGGCCAATGAAGTTAGTCAGCAACGCAACATCCCTTTCGTCACTGTAAGGCCACCATTTTCCGCACCACCGGCAGTATCTGTGCAGGTTTCTTTGCCAGCCCAAAGCAGTCAGGGTCAGGGAATCACCAGTTTTGTAGGAGGAAATACTGCATCTAGGGCACCGGCGGAAACAATACCGTCTCCAACCTTCTCTCAGTCTGCCATGTCCACCGGCACACCCGCTAGTTCCACGATCTCCAGCTCTCCAGTCCAGCTCACCCTACATGAGACTCTGGTTAGAAAAAGGAAGTACTTATCCTCGCATCCGCGTACACAGGGTTTTAACGCCCACATAGCTAGACTAATCTCGTTAGAGATGATGCCCTACCGGTTAGTTGAAAGCGAAGCTTTCAAAGCCCTGATGGAGTACGCTGAACCACGCTACGAGCTACCCAGTCGACACTTTTTTTTCGAGAAAAACTATCCCAGCCCTGCACCAGCATGTTAAACAGCGCATCGTCCATGCACTCAGGCAATCTGTGAGTTCAAAGGTGCACCTGACTACAGATGCATGGATCAGTAGGCATGGCCAGGGACGTTACGTGTCCATCACGGCACACTGGGTGAATGTGGTGGATGCAGGGTCCACAGGGGACATCAATTTCGGGACAGTTGTGCCTGGCCCACGGTCTAGGAAACAGTTGGCTGTAGGCGTTCGCACCCCCTCCTCCTCCTCGTCCTCCTGCAGAAGCGAGAGCTCTTCCACAGACCGCAGTCGCCCAACCACACCATCAGCAGTTGTCACTGTTGCACACCAGTTGTCCCATTATGGGCCAGCTACTGGCAAGCGTCAGCAGGCTGTATTGGCTATGAAGTGTTTGGGCGATAACAGATACACCACGGAAGTTCTGTCCGAGTTCTTGCAGTAAGAAACGCAGTCGTGGCTGGGCACAGTAGATCTTGAGGCAGGCAAGGTAGTGAGTGATAACGGAAGGAATTTCATGGCTGCCATCTCCCTTTCCCAACTGAAACACATTCCTTGCCTGGCTCACACCTTAAACCTGGTGATGCAGTGCTTATTGAAAACTTATCCTGGGTTCTCCGACCTGCTCCTCAAAGTGCGTGGACTTTGCTCACATATCCGCCGTTCGCCTGTACACTCCAGCCGTATGCAGACCTATCAGCGGTCTTTGAACCTTCCCCAGCATCGCCTAATCATAGACGTTGCAACAAGGTGGAACTCAACACTGCACATGCTTCAGAGACTGTGAGAACAGAGGCGGGCTGTTATGTTTTTGTGGGAGGATACACATACACGGGCAGGCAGTAGGATGGCAGACATGGAGTTGTCAGGTGTGCAGTGGTCGAAGATACAAGACATGTGTCAAGTCATTCAGTGTTTTGAGGAATTCACACGGCTGGTTAGTGCAGACAACACCATAATAAGCATGATCATCCCCCTACTGCTTCTGCTGATGCAAAGTTTGACGCACATAAAGGATCAGGCGTCTGCACCAGAGGAAGAGGAAAGCCTTGATGACAGTCAGCCATTGTCTGGTCAAGGCAGTGTACAGGACGAGGTAGTGGGCGAAGAGGAGGTGGAGGATGAGGAGGATGATGGGGATGAGTATATTTTTAATGAGGAAGCTTTCCCGGGGGCACTGGAAATTGGTGGCGTGGCAAGGCCTGGTTCTGGTTTTTTGAGGGACACAAGTGACGTAGATTTGCCTGAAACTGCCCCTCAACCAATCACAACCGCAGATTTGACAACTGGAACTTTGGCCCACATGGTGGATTATGCCTTACGTGTCCTCAAAAGGGACACACGCATTACTAAAATGATGAACGATGACGATTACTGGTTGGCCTGCCTCCTTGATCCTTGCTATAAAGGCAAATTGCAAAATATTATGCCACATGAGAACTTGGAATTAATATTAGCAACCAAACAATCAACTCTTGTTGACCGTTTGCTTCAGGCATTCCCAGCACACAGTGCCCGTGATCATTCTCACACGAGCTCCAGGGGGCAGCAGACCAGGAGTGTTAGGGGTGCACACATCAGAAGTGGCATTGGACAGAGGGGTTTTCTGACCAGGTTGTGGAGTGATTTTGCTATGACTGCAGACAGGACAGGTACTGCTGCATCAATTGAAAGTGACAGGAGACAACATTTGTCCAGTATGGTTACAAACTATTTTTCATCCCTTATCGATGTTCTCCCTCAACCGTCATTCCCATTTGATTACTGGGCATCCAAATTAGACACCTGGCCAGAATTGGCAGAATATGCATTGCAGGAGCTTGCTTGCCCGGAAGCTAGTGTCCTATCAGAAAGAGTATTCAGTGCTGCAGGTTCAATATTAACCGAAAAAAGGACTCGTCTGGCTACCCAAAATGTTGATGATCTAACATTCATTAAAATGAACCACAACTGGATTTCGAATTCTTTTGCCCCACTTGCCCGGCCGACACCTAGCTTTCCTATGAAAAGCTCTTGCCTGTGGACTACTGTGAATTACTTTTCTAATGTCTTAATTTGCTGCAGCTGATTGTCCAGCATACGACATGTTTACACCTCCCTAAATGGCCAAACTCCCCACACGGGGCCGTGGTATCGCGACTTGGCGCAAGCACCAGTGAGAGTGCTGTTTGTCTGAAGAGGTGGGTGTGCCCGCTTTTGGTCGACAGCACTGCCACTGGGTCCCTCATAGTACAATAAAGTGTCTCTGGCGGTGGTGGTGCGCACCCAACGTCAGACACACTGTTGTAACAGGAGGGGCCCTGGGCCTGTACCGCCGGCCACAAGAGAGTTCACCCACCCCCAGGTCAAACAATGCTCTACCACTTCCACAGTTATCTCTCACACTTCCACCAATGTTTAGTCTATGCGCTGACATCCTTCCATTCCTGCCACTGACAATACCATTGTGTTGACATGTATGATGGTACTTAACATAGTCAGGGGCAGTGTCCTCTATTTACCAAAGTAAATACTTTGCGCCAAATTAGTAGGTCTGAAACTACGCAGAGGATCCCACCCCTGTACCTAATGATGGCACCCTTTAGTGTTTTCGTTTTGTTTTAATGCGAGACATTCACATTTATTTATTGTTTTGGACTACTAACTGGCAGACACTCATTACAATCGGCCTCCGCTGACCAGACCACTGCTGCCCGTGTACCCCTGGAACCAATTTTAAATTGCCTACAGCCAGTCCAATTTTATTATGTTAGGCCTTCGAAGCCTGTCTGCGGTCCCTCCTTCCACTAGGCCTCCACTGACCATACCACTGCTGCCCGTGTACCCCTGGAACCAATTTTAAATTGCCTACAGCCAGCCCAATTTTATTATGTTAGGCCTTCGAAGCCTGTCTGCGGTCCCTCCTTCCACTAGGCTTCCACTGACCATACCACTGCTGCCCGTGTACCCCTGGAACCAATTATAAAGTGCCTACAGCCAGTCCAATTTTATTATGTTAGGCCTTCGAAGCCTGTCTGCGGTCACTCCTTCCACTAGGCCTCCACTGACCTGTCTACTGCTGCCCGTGTACCCCTGGAACCAATTATAAAGTGCCTACAGCCAGTCCAATTTTATTATGTTAGGCCTTCGAAGCCTGTCTGTGGTCCCTCCTTCCACTAGGCCTCCACTGATCATACCACTGCTGCCCGTGTACCCCTGGAACAAATTTTAAATTGCCTACAGCAAGCCAAATTTTATTATGTTAGGCCTTCGAAGCCTGTCTGCGGTCCCTCCTTCCACTAGGCCTCCACTGACCATACCACTGCTGCCCGTGTACCCCTGGAACCAATTATAAAGTGCCTACAGCCAGTCCAATTTTATTATGTTAGGCCTTCGAAGCCTGTCTGCGGTCCCTCCTTCCACTAGGCCTCCACTGACCTGTCTACTGCTGCCCGTGTACCTGTGGAACCAATTATAAAGTGCCTACAGCCAGTCCAATTTTACTATGTTAGGCCTTCGAAGCCTGTCTGCGTTCCCTCCTTCCACTAGGCCTCCACTGACCATACCACTGCTGCCCGTGTACCCCTGGAACAAATTTTAAATTGCCTACAGCAAGCCCAATTTTATTATGTTAGGCATTCGAAGCCTGTCTGCGGTCCCTCCTTCCACTAGGCCTCCATTGACCAGACCACTGCTGCCCGTGTACCCCTGGAACCAATTATAAAGTGCCTACAGCCATATGTTATTATGTTAGGCCTTTGTTGTGATAGGCAATTCAGTAACACAATGTACATAGCGATCAGAGCACATACAGTGATCTGACAATAACCCAAAATAATAGAACGAGCTCTGAGACGCGGGAACTCTGCAGACCGCAATTCCTGATCCTCTCCAAACACAACTAGAGGCAGCTGTGGATTGTGCCTAACGCTCCCTATGCAACTTGACACAGCCTGAGAAACTAACTAGCCTGAAGATAGAAAAATAAGCCTACCTTGCCTCAGAGAAATCCCCCAAAGGAAAAGGCAGCCCCCCACATATAATGACTGTGAGTAAGATGAAAAGACAAACGTAGGGATGAAATAGATTCAGCAAAGTGAGGCCCGATATTCTAGACAGAACGAGGATAGGAAAGATAACTTTGCGGTCTACACAAAACCCTAAAGAAAACCACGCAAAGGGGGCAAAAAGACCCTCCGTACCGAACTAACGGCACGGAGGTACACCCCTTGCGTCCCAGAGCTTCCAGCAAAACAAATAGACAAGCTGGACAGAAAAAATAGCAACAAATAGCAAAGAAGCACTTAGCTATGCAGAGCAGCAGGCCACAGGAATGATCCAGAGATACACAAGTCCAACACTGGAACATTGACAGGAAGCATGGATCAAAGCATTAGGTGGAGTTAAGTAGAGAAGCAGCTAACGAGCTCACCAGATCACCTGAGGGAGGAAACTCAGAAGCTGCAGTACCACTTTTCTCCACAAACGGAAGCTCCCAGAGAGAATCAGCCGAAGTACCACTTGTGACCACAGGAGTGAACTCTGCCACAGAATTCACAACAGGCCTTAGAAGCCTGTCTGCAGCCCGTTCTTTCTACTACTCCTACACTGACCAGACCACTGCTGCCCGTGTACCCCTGGAACCTATTTAAAAGTGCCTACAGCCCAATTTTTTTTTATGTTAGGCCTTCGAAGCCTGTCTGCGGTCCCTCCTTCCACTAGGCCTCCACTGACCAGACCACTGCTGCCCGTGTACCCCAGGAACAAATTTTAAATTGCCTACAGCAAGCCCAATTTTATTATGTTAGGCCTTCGAAGCCTGTCTGCGGTCCCTCCTTCCACTAGGCCTCCACTGACCATACCACTGCTGCCCGTGTACCCCTGGAACAAATTTTAAATTGCCTACAGCAAGCCCAATTTTATTATGTTAGGCAATCGAAGCCTGTCTGCGGTCCCTCATTCCACCAGGCCTCCACTGACCAGACCACTGCTGCCCGTGTACCCCTGGAACCAATTATAAAGTGCCTACACCCATATGTTATTATGTTAGGCCTTAGAAGCCTGTCTGCGGCCTGTTCTTTCTACTACTCCTACACTGACCAGACCACTGCTGCCCGTGTACCCCTGGAACCTATTTAAAAGTGCCTACAGCCCAATTTTTTTTAATGTTAGGCCTTCGAAGCCTGTCTGCGGTCCCTCCTTCCACTAGGCCTCCACTGACCAGACCACTGCTGCCCGTGTACCCCTGGAACCAATTATAAAGTGCCTACAGCCATATGTTATTATGTTAGGCCTTAGAAGCCTGTCTGCGGCCCGTTCTTTCTACTACTCCTACACTGACCAGACCACTGCTGCCCGTGTACCCCTGGAACCTATTTAAAAGTGCCTACAGCCCAATTTTTTTTATGTTAGGCCTTCGAAGCTTGTCTGCGGTCCCTCCTTCCACTAGGCCTCCACTGACCAGACCACTGCTGCCCGTGTACCCCTGGAACCAATTATAAAGTGCCTACAGCCATATGTTATTATGTTAGGCCTTAGAAGCCTTTCTGTGGCCTGTTCTTTCTACTACTCCTACACTGACCAGACCACTGCTGCCCGTGTACCCCTGGAACCTATTTAAAGTGCCTACAGCCCAATTTTATTATGTTAGGCCTTAGAAGCCTGTCTGCGGCCCGTTCTTTCTACTACTCCTACACTGACCAGACCACTGCTGCCCGTGTACCCCTGGAACCTATTTAAAAGTGCCTACAGCCCAATTTTATTATGTTAGGCCTTAGAAGCCTGTCTGCGGCCCGTTCTTTCTACTACTCCTACACTGACCAGACCACTGCTGCCCGTGTACCCCTGGAACCTATGTAAAAGTGCCTACAGCCCAATTTTATTATGTTAGGCCTTAGAAACCTGTCTGCGGTCCGTTCTTTCTACTACTCCTACACTGACCAGACCACTGCTGCCCGTGTACCCCTGGAACCTATGTAAAAGTGCCTACAGCCCAATTTTATTATGTTAGGCCTTAGAAGCCTGTCTGCGGCCCGTTCTTTCTACTACTCCTACACTGACCAGACCACTGCTGCCCGTGTACCCCTGGAACGAAATATAAAGTGCCTACAGCCATATGTTATTATGTTAGGCCTTAGAAGCCTGTCTGTGGCCCGTTCTTTTTACTACTCCTACACTGACCAGACCACTGCTGCCCGTGTACCCCTGGAACCTATTTAAAAGTGCCTAAAGCCCAATTTTTTTTTATGTTAGGCCTTCGAAGCCTGTCTGCGGTCCCTCCTTCCACTAGGCCTCCACTGACCATACCACTGCTGCCCGTGTACCCCTGGAACAAATTTTAAATTGCCTACAGCAAGCCCAATTTTATTATGTTAGGCAATCGAAGCCTGTCTGCGGTCCCTCCTTCCACCAGGCCTCCACTGGCCAGACCACTGCTGCCCGTGTACCCCTGGAACCAATTATAAAGTGCCTACAGCCATATGTTATTATGTTAGGCCTTAGAAGCCTGTCTGCGGCCCGTTCTTTCTACTACTCCTACACTGACCAGACCACTGCTGCCCGTGTACCCCTGGAACCTATTTAAAAGTGCCTACAGCCCAATTTTTTTTATGTTAGGCCTTCGAAGCCTGTCTGCGGTCCCTCCTTCCACTAGGCCTCCACTGACCAGACCACTGCTGCCCGTGTACCCCTGGAACCAATTATAAAGTGCCTACAGCCATATGTTAAAATGTTAGGCCTTAGAAGCCTGTCTGCGGCCCGTTCTTTCTACTACTCCTACACTGACCAGACCACTGCTGCCCGTGTACCCCTGGAACCTATTTAAAAGTGCCTACAGCCCAATTTTATTATGTTAGGCCTTAGAAGCCTGTCTGCGGCCCGTTCTTTCTACTACTCCTACACTGACCAGACCACTGCTGCCCGTGTACCCCTGGAACCTATTTAAAAGTGCCTACAGCCCAATTTTATTATGTTAGGCCTTAGAAGCCTGTCTGCGGCCCGTTCTTTCTACTACTCCTACACTGACCAGACCACTGCTGCCCGTGTACCCCTGGAACCTATGTAAAAGTGCCTACAGCCCAATTTTATTATGTTAGGCCTTAGAAGCCTGTCTGCGGCCCGTTCTTTCTACTACTCCTACACTGACCAGACCACTGCTGCCCGTGTACCCCTGGAACGAAATGTAAAGTGCCTACAGCCATATGTTATTATGTTAGGCCTTAGAAGCCTGTCTGTGGCCCGTTCTTTTTACTACTCCTACACTGACCAGACCACTGCTGCCCGTGTACCCCTGGAACCTATTTAAAAGTGCCTACAGCCCAATTTTTTTTTATGTTAGGCCTTCGAAGCCTGTCTGCGGTCCCTCCTTCCACTAGGCCTCCACTGACCAGACCACTGCTGCCCGTGTACCCCAGGAACAAATTTTAAATTGCCTACAGCAAGCCCAATTTTATTATGTTAGGCCTTCGAAGCCTGTCTGCGGTCCCTCCTTCCACTAGGCCTCCACTGACCATACCACTGCTGCCCGTGTACCCCTGGAACAAATTTTAAATTGCCTACAGCAAGCCCAATTTTATTATGTTAGGCAATCGAAGCCTGTCTGCGGTCCCTCCTTCCACCAGGCCTCCACTGACCAGACCACTGCTGCCCGTGTACCCCTGGAACTAATTATAAAGTGCCTACAGCCATATGTTATTATGTTAGGCCTTAGAAGCCTGTCTGCGGCCCGTTCTTTCTACTACTCCTACACTGACCAGACCACTGCTGCCCGTGTACCCCTGGAACCTATTTAAAAGTGCCTACAGCCCAATTTTTTTTAATGTTAGGCCTTCGAAGCCTGTCTGCGGTCCCTCCTTCCACTAGGCCTCCACTGACCAGACCACTGCTGCCCGTGTACCCCTGGAACCAATTATAAAGTGCCTACAGCCATATGTTATTATGTTAGGCCTTAGAAGCCTGTCTGCGGCCCGTTCTTTCTACTACTCCTACACTGACCAGACTGTCATGATCCCAATGGCAGGGGATCACAAAAGGACAAGCACAAAAACAAAAACAAGCTCTAGGGTGATGGAACCTGAGCTGACCGCGATCCTGAACCTAAACACACAACTAGCAATAGCCGGGGAACGTGCCTATGATATTTCCTAGACGTCTCGCGCCAGCCGAAGGACTAACTTCCCCTATTAGAAGAAACACAGACCTCTCTTGCCTCCAGAGAAAGACCCCACAGAAATAGCAGCCCCCCACATGTAATAACGGTGAAATGAGAGGAAAGCACATACGTAGTTATGAAAACAGATTCAGCAAAGTGAGGCCCGCTAAAGCTAGATAGCAGAGGATACAAAAGTGAACTGCGCGGTCAGCGAAAAACCCTTCAAAAAACCATCCTGAAATTACTTGAACTCATGTGCCAACTCATGGAACATGAGGAGTAATTTCAGCCCACTAGAGCAACCAGCAGCAAGGAATCACATATCTGGAAGCTGGACTAAGACAAAAATTAACCAAAACGTGGAACAGGAAAATCAAAACTTAGCTTGTCCTGAAGATAACAGAAGCGGGTAGCAGAGGTAAAAAGACACACTGATTACATTGATAGCCGGCGAGGAAATGACAAGAAAGCCAGGTTAAATAGGAAACTCCCATATCCTGATGGAACAGGTGAACACCAGAGACCGCAGAGAACACAAGTCACCCAGTACCACCAGTAGCCACCAGAGGGAGCCCAAAAACAGAACTCACAACAGTACCCCCCCTTGAGGAGGGGTCATCGAACCCTCACGAGAACCACCAGGGCGACCAGGATGAGCCCTATGAAATGCACGGACCAAATCGGCAGCATGAACATCAGAGGCAACCACCCAAGAATTATCCTCCTGACCATAACCCTTCCACTTGACCAAATACTGGAGTTTCCGTCTGGAAACACGAGAATCCAAGATCTTCTCCACAACATACTCCAATTCTCCCTCCACCAGCACCGGAGCAGGAGGCTCAAGCGAAGGAACAACAGGTACCTCATACTTCCGCAACAACGACCGATGGAACACATTATGAATAGCAAACGATGCCGGGAGATCCAAACGAAACGACACAGGGTTAAGAATTTCCAAGATCCTATAGGGACCGATGAACCGAGGCTTGAACTTAGGAGAAGAGACCTTCATAGGAACAAAACGAGAAGACAACCACACCAAGTCCCCAACACGAAGACGAGGACCCACGCGGCGATGGCGATTAGCAAACTGCTGAGCTCTCTCCTGGGACAACTTCAAATTATCCACCACATGACTCCAAATCTGATGCAACCTATCCACCACCATGTCCACTCCAGGACAATCAGAAGGCTCCACCTGACCAGAGGAAAAACGAGGATGAAACCCCGAATTACAAAAGAAAGGAGAAACCAAGGTAGCAGAACTAGCCCGATTATTAAGGGCAAATTCGGCAAGCGGCAAAAAGATAACCCAGTCATCTTGATCAGCAGAAACAAAACACCTTAAATAAGTTTCTAAGGTCTGATTAGTTCGTTCCGTCTGGCCATTCGTCTGGGGATGGAATGCAGACGAAAAGGACAAATCAATGCCCATCTTAGCACAGAACGTCCGCCAAAATCTAGACACAAACTGGGATCCCCTGTCAGAAACGATGTTGTCCGGAATCCCATGCAAACGAACCACATTCTGAAAAAACAGAGGGACCAACTCAGAGGAGGAAGGTAACTTAGGCAAGGGTACCAGATGAACCATCTTAGAAAAGCGGTCACACACAACCCAGATGACGGACATTTTTTGAGAGACAGGTAGATCCGAAATAAAGTCCATGGAAATGTGCGTCCAAGGCCTCTTTGGGATAGGCAAAGGTGACAACAATCCACTGGCCCGAGAACAGCAAGGCTTAGCCCGAGCGCAAACTTCACAAGACTGCACAAAAGAACGCACATCCCTTGACAAGGAAGGCCACCAAAAAGACCTGGCCACCAAGTCTCTAGTACCAAATATTCCAGGATGACCTGCCAACGCAGAAGAATGGACCTCGGAGATGACTCTACTGGTCCAATTATCCGGAACAAACAGTCTTTCAGGCGGACAACGATAAGGTTTATCCGCCTGAAACTCCTGCAAAGCACGTCGCAAGTCTGGGGAGACAGCCGACAAAATCAGCCCATCCCTAAGGATACCAGTAGGCTAAGAATTTCCAGGGGAGTCAGGCACAAAACTCCTAGAAAGAGCATCCGCCTTCACATTCTTTGAACCTGGCAGGTATGAAACCACAAAATTGAAATGGGAGAAAAACAGTGACCAACGAGCCTGTCTAGGATTCAGACGCTTGGCAGACTCAAGGTACATCAGATTTTTGTGATCAGTCAAGACCACCACACGATGTCTAGCACCCTCAAGCCAATGACGCCACTCCTCAAATGCCCACTTCATGGCCAAAAGCTCCCGATTACCAACATCATAATTCCGTTCAGCGGGCGAAAATTTTCTAGAAAAGAACGCACATGGCTTCATCACTGAGCGATCGGAGCTTCTCTGCGACAAAACCGCCCCCGCTCCAATCTCGGAAGCATCAACCTCAACCTGAAAAGGAAGCGACGCATCTGGCTGACGCAACACAGGAGCAGAAGAAAACCGGCGCTTAAGTTCCTGAAAGGCCTCCACAGCCGCAGGAGACCAATCCGCAACATCAGCACCCTTCTTAGTCAAATCCGTCAAAGGCTTAACAACACTAGAAAAATTACTTATGAAACGACGATAAAAATTAGCAAAGCCCAAGAACTTCTGTAGACTCTTAAGAGATGTAGGCTACGTCCAGTCACAAATAGCCTGAACCTTGACGGGATCCATCTCAATAGTAGAAGGGGAAAAAATATACCCCAAAAAAGAAATCTTCTGGACTCCAAAGAGACACTTTGAACCTTTTACAAACAAAGAATTGGCCCGCAGGACCTGAAACACCTTCCTGACCTGCTGAACATGGGACTCCCAGTCATCAGAAAAAAACAAAACATCATCCAAATACACGATCATAAATTTATCCAGATATTCACGGAAAATATCGTGCATAAAGGACTGGAAGACAGAAGGAGCATTAGAAAGTCCAAAAGGCATCACCAAATACTCGAAATGGCCCTCAGGCATATTAAATGCGGTTTTCCACTCATCACCCTGCTTTATCCGCACAAGATTATACGCACCCCGAAGATCAATCTTAGTGAACCATTTAGCCCCCTTAATGCGAGCGAACAAATCAGTCAACAATGGCAAAGGATACTGATATTTGACTGTAATCTTATTCAAAAGACGATAATCTATACAAGGCCTCAAGGAACCATCTTTTTTGGCCACGAAAAAAAAAACCTGCTCCCAAAGGGGACGAAGATGGACGGATATGTCCCTTTTCCAAGGACTCCTTAACATAATTCCGCATAGCAGTATGCTCTGGCACTGACAGATTGAACAAACGACCTTTAGGAAATTTACTGCCAGGAATCAAATCTATAGCACAATCGCAATCCCTGTGAGGAGGAAGCGAACTGAGCTTAGGCTCCTCAAAAACATCCCGATAATCAGACAAAAATACAGGAACCTCAGAAGGAGTAGATGAAGTGATAGAAATCGGAGGTGCATCATCATGAACCCCCTGACATCCCCAGCTTAATACAGACATTGTTTTCCAGTCCAGGACTGGGTTATGAGTTTGTAACCATGGCAGACCAAGCACTAAGACATCATGTAAATTATACAGTACCAGGAAGCGAATCACCTCCTGATGAACGGGAGTCATACGCATGGTCACTTGTGTCCAGTACTGAGGTTTATTCATAGCCAAAGGTGTAGAGTCAATTCCTTTCAAAGGAAAAGGAACTTCCAGAGGCTCCAGACTAAACCCACAGCGATTGGCAAATGACCAATCCGTAAGACTCAGGGCAGCGCCTGAATCCACATAGGCATCGACGGAAATGGATGATAATGAACAAATCAGAGTCACAGACAGAATGAACTTAGACTGTAAAGTACCAATGGCAACAGACTTATCAACCTTTTTTGTGCGTTTAGAGCATGCTGATATAACATGAGCTGAATCACCACAATAAAAACACAACCCATTTTTCCGCCTATAGTTTTGCCGTTCACTTCTGGACTGAATTCTATCACATTGCA
The DNA here is from genome assembly GCF_032444005.1 of Ranitomeya imitator. Classification (NCBI taxonomy): domain Eukaryota; kingdom Metazoa; phylum Chordata; class Amphibia; order Anura; family Dendrobatidae; genus Ranitomeya; species Ranitomeya imitator. The sequence goes on along the minus strand of NC_091285.1, from coordinate 653,808,404 downwards.
TTGTCTCAGGTGCCTGTTCAGAAGACACCGCCAAATGGTGCACAGGTTTGCGCTCCCGTAAACGCCGATCAATCTGAATAGCCATAGTCATGGACTCATTCAGACCTGTAGGCGCCGGGAACCCCACCATAACATCTTTAATGGCCTCAGAAAGGCCATCTCTGAATTTTGCAGCCAGAGCGCACTCATTCCACTGAGTAAGCACCGACCATTTCCGAAATTTCTGACAATATATTTCTGCTTCATCTTGCCCCTGAGAGAGAGCCAATAAAGCTTTTTCAGCCTGAATCTCTTGGTTAGGTTCCTCATAGAGCAAACCCAATACCAGAAAAAACGCATCCACATTAAGCAACGCAGGATCCCCTGGTGCCAATGCAAATGCCCAATTCTGAGGGTCACCCCGCAGGAAAGATATAATAATCTTGACCTGCTGAGCAGGGTCTCCAGAGGAGCGAGATTTCAAGGAAAGAAACAACTTGCAATTGTTCCTAAAATTCAGAAAACTAGATCTATCTCCAGAAAAAAACTCTGGGATAGGAATTCTAGGTTCAGACATAGGAGCATGTACAACAAAATCTTGTATATTTTGAACCTTAGCAGCAAGATTATTCAGGCTGGAAGCCAAACTCTGGACGTCCATGATAAACAGCTGAGGTCAGAGCCATTCAAGGATTAAGAGGAGGAAAGAAGCAGCCAGGCTGCAATTAAGGCTAGGCAGCAACCTCTGAGGGGAGGGGAGGAAAAAAAAAAAAAAAAAAAAACTTCCTCAGACTACTTTTCCTCCTACTTCAGCCAATACGATTACCACTTTCGGCCGGCTATACTGTCATGATCCCAATGGCAGGGGATCACAAAAGGACAAGCACAAAAACAAAACAAGCTCTAGGGCGAAAAACCCTTCAAAAAACCATCCTGAAATTACTTGAACTCATGTGCCAACTCATGGAACATGAGGAGTAATTTCAGCCCACTAGAGCAACCAGCAGCAAGGAATCACATATCTGGAAGCTGGACTAAGATAAAAATTAAGCAAAACGTGGAACAGGAAAATCAAAACTTAGCTTGTCCTGAAGATAACAGAAGCGGGTAGCAGAGGTAAAAAGACACACTGATTACATTGATAGCCGGCGAGGAAATGACAAAAAAGCCAGGTTAAATAGGAAACTCCCATATCCTGATGGAACAGGTGGACACCAGAGACCGCAGAGAACACAAGTCACCCAGTACCACCAGTAACCACCAGAGGGAGCCCAAAAACAGAACTCACAACACCAGACCACTGCTGCCCGTGTACCCCTGGAACCTATTTAAAAGTGCCTACAGCCCAATTTTTTTTTATGTTAGGCCTTCGAAGCCTGTCTGCGGTCCCTCCTTCCACTAGGCCTCCACTGACCAGACCACTGCTGCCCGTGTACCCCTGGAACCAATTATAAAGTGCCTACAGCCATATGTTATTATGTTAGGCCTTAGAAGACTTTCTGTGGCCCGTTCTTTCTACTACTCCTACACTGACCAGACCACTGCTGCCCGTGTACCCCTGGAACCTATTTAAAAGTGCCTACAGCCCAATTTTATTATGTTAGGCCTTAGAAGCCTGTCTGCGGCCCGTTCTTTCTACTACTCCTACACTGACCAGACCACTGCTGCCCGTGTACCCCAGGAACCTATTTAAAAGTGCCTACAGCCCAATTTTATTATGTTAGGCCTTAGAAGCCTGTCTGCGGCCCGTTCTTTCTACTACTCCTACACTGACCAGACCACTGCTGCCCGTGTACCCCTGGAACCTATTTAAAAGTGCCTACAGCCCAATTTTTTTTTATATTAGGCCTTCGAAGCCTGTCTGCGGTCGTTCTTTCTACTACTCCTACACTGACCAGACCACTGCTGCCCGTGTACCCCTGGAACTAATTATAAAGTGCCTACAGCCGTATGTTATTATGTTAGGCCTTAGAAGCCTGTCTGTGGCCTGTTCTTTCTACTACTCCTACACTGACCAGACCACTGCTGCCCGTGTACCCCTGGAACCTATTTAAAAGTGCCTACAGCCCAATTTTTTTTATGTTAGGCCTTCGAAGCCTGTCTGCGGTCCCTCCTTCCACTAGGCCTCCACTGACCAGACCACTGCTGCCCGTGTACCCCTGGAACCAATTATAAAGTGCCTACAGCCATATGTTATTATGTTAGGCCTTAGAAGCCTGTCTGCGGCCAGTCCTTTCTACTACTCCTACACTGACCAGACCACTGTTGCCCGTGTACCCCTGGAACCTATTTTTAATTGCATAGAGCATCCTTTTTTTAATAGTAGGCGTACAAAGTCTTTCTGCGGTCCACTATTGAAATTGTCCTCCACTGCCCAGAGCAATGCTGCCTGTGTACCCCTGTAACCTTTTTTAAACTGCAGTGAGCCACATTTTTTGGTTTAAGGCCTACTACCTGTGTCTGTCTGCGCCATTCAATACAGCTGTCTTCCTTTGAAAAAAGCAGAGCGTCAATAGTCTTGTTTTCAGACTCTAGGAATTTTAAAACTGCATTGGGGCTACAACTTTGGTAGGGCCTACTAACGGTGTCTGCCGCCCCAAGGTGTGCCCCAGGTTTCGTCCACATTGCTTCGATCTTCCTACTCTCGTTTAGTAGTTGTTGCAAACTACTCTGCATTAGGCCTACAAATATGGTATGGGGTGTAGAGAGACGGTGTGTTACACTACAAGGTGTTCCCCATGTTTCGTCCACATTGCTTCGATCTTCCTACTCTCGTTTAGTAGTTGGCGAAAACTACACTGCATTAGGCCTACAAATTTGGTATGGGGTGTAGAGAGACGGTGTGTTGCACTCCAAGGTGTTCCCCATGTTTCGTCCACATTGCTTCGATCTTCCTACTCTCGTTTAGTAGTTGGTGAAAACTACACTGCATTAGGCCTACAAATTGGGTATGGGGTGTAGAGACGGTGTCTTCCGCTCCAAGGTGTTCTCCAGGTTGCCTTTCCTAAGCTTCTATCTTCAGGCTCTTGTTAAATAGTGCTTAAATGGAACAACTGCATTTGGCGTACTAGTTGGTTTGGGGCCTACTAACAGTGTCTGCCGCTCCTTGCTGTTCTCCTGGTTTCCTGTCCTGAAATTCCATTTTCAGGCTCTCGTTAAGTAGTTGTTAATGTTAGACTGCATTTGGCCTACTAGTTGGGTTGGGGCCTACTATCGGTGTCTGCCACTCCTTGCTGTTCTCCTCCACTGAACAAAGCTGTGCCACCTGTTTACTACTGTTGCCAATTTTGAACTGCATTTCGACTACTTACTGATTTGGGCCTACTCTCTGTGTCAGCCTCTCATTCCAGTTGTCCTCCACTGCAATGCCCCCTGATTAGTCCTGTGTTACCAATTTTGAACTGCATTTAGCCCACTTTATTCTTTGGGCCTATATCTGTGTTTCCTCCTCATCCTGCCCATTGCCCAGCCAGTGATAGATGAGTCTGCTGACCCATAACGCAACATTTCCCGTGCACGCTACACTGCAAGATTGTGACCCTGCTGAAAGTCAGGTCCCCCTTCCCGCATACCATACCACCTTACACGGGGACAAAGAGGAAGGTGCAGATGAAAGTGCAGGTTCCTTCATCAGGTGGGGGGAGGAATACTAGTTGGCGATGTCACTGGCACAGGGCCTCTCATAGTACGCAAAAGTGTTGCTGCCAGTGGGAGGCGCCCCCGCCGTGCAAACACACCGCTGTACTTTGAGGGGCCCTGTGCCAGTGCCAATGCCAACGAGTGGGCCCCCCTGCTTGCTCAGGATCACAGCACTTGCAAAGTTGAAATACTTACCTCTCCCTGCTCCACTGCCGTGACGTGGTCCAGATTTACTGGGCCCACTAATTACTTGAACCAGCCCTACCCCCCACAACTTTAGCCAAATGACCCCCAATATCAAATGCCTTCCAATTAATATAAGCTAAATTACGATTGACAAGCTTCTGTAACAAGAATGGATGTTTTTGCCTTTAAAATGGGCAGTGTAGGTGTTTTCCTGGCCTCCACTCACTGCCGACTATGCTCCCCCATTGACTTGCATTGGGTTTCGTGTTTCGGTCGATACCCGACTTTTCGCGATAATCGGCCGATTCCACTCAACTCGACTTTTAAGATAGTCGGGTTTCGCGAAACACGGCTCGACTCCAAAAAGGTCAAGGTCGCTCAACCCTACTTGACACAAGAAACTTCTGCAGTTCAGTTTGCGCAACTTGCCTCGTTAACACAGTAGGAAGCAAATCAGTCTCATAAGCTGAAGGTTGAACGTTTGATGCTCAGACGAGGCTCTGGCCCCTTGTTTTTTCAATCAATTCTGTCTCCATCTTTGGTAGAGAGCCACCGATTTTTCCCATTCAGTACCAAAACATAACCGATTGCAGCAAAGAGGAGAGCTCTAATAACAGACAGGGAAAAAAGGGTTGCTGAGTCCCTTATTACCTAGGAGTTAAAAGTGAGAATTAAGAATGGTTTGAGAGTTGACCTCAAATGGTATGTGGTGCAAATAAATAACCCAAAACTCTGGTGGTCGACATTTTTGCTGCATAGAGCAGTTCCAACCTAAACTGATTCCATCTACAAGGTACGTGGCAGCTTTTGAATGTGCGTATATATACCAAAGGAGGGTCACTTCCGTAGCAGGAATACATGCAGTCAACCAGCGATGCTAGGTCCTTTTCCGCATGGGGCAAGCTTTACACTAACCAACAAGACAGGTTTTTTTGTTTTTTTTTTAAAAAGAAGTTTTTTGCTTTGATTGAATAACTTTTACATCACTAAAGCTAAAACTTGCCACATGAACACCATAATTAGCATATCAGTTGGCAATCTGAAGAATATGAGTTTATTCCTCAGACGTGGTACTACTCCCTCCTTTTCTCAGGAGATTGTGTTACCAACTCAGAACTTTCCCATTAATTTCTGAAACGATTCCGACTGGAAAGGAAGTAGGAGCCCTAATGACAGACAGAACACATGGATTGCTCAGTCCCTTAACACTTTGGAGTAAAAAGGCGTAGTTGAGAATGAGTTAAGCTATGAAACAAAATTAAATCTTGCGCAAAAGGTCAGAATGAACAAAAAATACCCTGGTATTCAGCATTTTTTACTTCAAAGTGCAAATTCTAGCTGAAATACTTGTATCTTTAAAACACATTTCGGTCTTTGAATGTTGGCAGTAGTACAGAAAAAAAGTGAATTTCCATACCGGGAGTCGAACCCGGGCCGCCTGGGTGAAAGCCAGAAGTCCTAACTGCTGGACCATATGGGAACAGATACCTTCAATGTCATTGACAATATGAAAAAAGTAAGTTTAGTTCCTTGCATAAGAAATGTCTGCAGATTAGCAAGTGTGTCTTGTCTTGTTAGTGCAGTAGGTAGCGCGTCAGTCTCATAATCTGAGTTTGATCCCAACACGGGGCAGCATATTCCTCTTTTCTTAAGAGATCTTGTCCCCAACTTAGAACTTTCAGGTGTCAAGCGTTTCTGATAAGTGAGGAATTGTGAACCCAAATGCCAGACCGTACACACGGATTGTTGATACTTTTGGTGTTAAAAGGAATATTTGAGAATGATTTAAGCTATGAAACCTCACACGTGGTAGTATTCCCTCCTTTTCTCAGGAGACTGTGTTACCATCTCAGAACTTTTGCATTTCTTTCTGAAATGTTTCCGATTAGAAAAGAAATAGGAGCCTTAATGACAGACTGAACATATGAATTGTTGAGTCTCTTGACATTTTGGATTAATATAAGTGGATTTACTGAATTCAAATTTAAACTGTCATTTATCAATAGCGAAAACTATAAAAGCACTTATATTTTGTTTTGATACAGACACTGTTGTAGGAAATACTTTGAAATGTGTTTTAGAAAAATTGCATTAAATGTCTCTGCAACCAATATTTCCAGACTCTTATTACGGCAGTTTAACCTTCCATGGCCAATTTTTTTTTTCACTTTTGTTTTTCCTCCTCTTCTTTCTAGATCAATAACTTATGTGAACATGCATATATGACTAGTGTTGAGCATTCCGATACCGCAAGTATCGGGTATCGGCCGATACTTGCGGTATCGGAATTCCGATACCGAGATCCGATATTTTTGTGATATCGGGTATCGGTATCGGAAGTGTAAAATAAAGAATTAAAATAAAAAATATTGTTATATTCACCTCTCCGGCGGCCCCTGGACATCAGCGGGAGGATCCGGCGTCCGGCACGGCTTCTTTCTTCAAAATGCGCGCCTTTAGGACCTGTGGTATGACGTCCCGGCTTCTGATTGGTCGCGTGCCGCCCATGTGACCGCCACGCGACCAATCAGAAGCCGCGACGTCATTCCTCAGCTAAAGTCCTAGAATGAGCGCCTTCTAGGACCTGAGGAATGACGTCGCGGCTTCTGATTGGTCGCGTGGCGGTCACATGGGCGGCACGCGACCAATCAGAAGCCGGGACGTCATTCCACAGGTCCTAAAGGCGCGCATTTTGAAGAAAGAAGCCGTGCCGGACGCCGGATCCTCCCGCTGATGTCCAGGGGCCGCCGGAGAGGTGAATATAACAATATTTTTTATTTTAATTCTTTATTTTACACTTTAATATGGATCCCAGGGCCTGAAGGAGAGTTTCCTCTCCTTCAGACCCTGGGATCCATGAGGATACATTCCGATACTTGATGTCCCATTGACTTGTATTGGTATCGGATATCGGTATCGGCGATATCCGATATTTTTCGGGTATCGGCCGATACTATCCGATACCGATACTTTCAAGTATCGGACGGTATCGCTCAACACTATATATGACACCACATATCCAAGCCCTTTCTACTTCCTGCCGACTCCAATGCAAAAATATTTCCTGGATCTATACATTCCTCAACAAAGAATCTGCAAAAACCCTAGTCCATGCCCTCATCATCTCCTGCTTTGACTACTGCAACCTCCTGCTCTGTGGCCTCACCTCTAACACTCTCGCACCCCTCCAATCTATTCTAAACTCTGCTGCCCAACTAATCCACCTGTCCCCCGCTATTCCCCAGCCTCTCCTGTTGTGAATTCTGTGGCAGAGTTCACTCCTGTGGTCACAAGTGGTACTTCGGCTGATTCTCTCTGGGAGCTTCCGTTTGTGGAGGAAAGTGGTACTGCAGCTTCTGAGTTTCCTCCCTCAGGTGATCTGGTGAGCTCGTTAGCTGCTTCTCTACTTAACTCCACCTAATGCTTTGATCCATGCTTCCTGTCAATGTTCCAGTGTTGGACTTGTGTATCTCTGGATCATTCCTGTGGCCTGCTGCTCTGCATAGCTAAGTGCTTCTTTGCTATTTGTTGCTATTTTTTCTGTCCAGCTTGTCTATTTGTTTTGCTGGAAGCTCTGGGACGCAAGGGGTGTACCTCCGTGCCATTAGTTCGGTACGGAGGGTCTTTTTGCCCCCTTTGCGTGGTTTTCTTTAGGGTTTTGTGTAGACCGCAAAGTTATCTTTCCTATCCTCGTTCTGTCTAGAATATCGGGCCTCACTTTGCTGAATCTATTTCATCCCTACGTTTGTCTTTTCATCTTACTCACAGTCATTATATGTGGGGGGCTGCCTTTTCCTTTGGGGTATTTCTCTGAGGCAAGGTAGGCTTATTTTTCTATCTTCAGACTAGTTAGTTTCTCAGGCTGTGCCGAGTTGCATAGGTAGCGTTAGGCGCAATCCACAGCTGCCTCTAGTTGTGTTTGGAGAGGATCAGGGATTGCGGTCTGCAGAGTTCCCACGTCTCAGAGCTCGTTCGATTATTTTGGGTTATTGTCAGATCACTGTATGTGCTCTGATCGCTATGCACATTGTGTTCCTGAATTGCCTATCACAACAGTACAGGAAGCCAAAAGTACTAATGATTCTCAATAGAGGGAAAAAAGAAGTTCTGAGACCATTTTTTTTCCTTTGCACTGTGATTTGTCTTTTTTTTCCCCTAGACATTTGGGTGCTTCAGGACACAGGTGTTACAATGGACATTAAAGGTCTGTCTTCATGTGTAGATCAGCTCACGGCAAGAGTTCAAGATATTCAAAATTTTGTGGTTCAGAATTCTTTGTTAGAACCGAGAATTCCTATTCCAGATTTGTTTTTTGGAGATAGAACTAAATTTCTGAGTTTCAAGAATAATTGTAAACTGTTTCTGGCTTTGAAACCTCGCTCTTCTGGTGACCCAGCGCAACAGGTTAGGATCGTCATTTCTTTTTTGCGTGGCGACCCTCAGGACTGGGCATTTTCTCTTGCGTCAGGAGATCCTGCATTAAGTAATATCAATGCGTTTTTCCTGGCGCTTGGATTGCTGTACGATGAGCCTAATTCAGTAGATCAGGCAGAAAAGAATTTGCTGGTTCTTTGTCAGGCTCAGGATGAGATAGAGCTATATTGCCAGAAATTTAGAAAATGGTCCGTGCTCACTCAATGGAATGAATCTGCGCTTGCAGCCATTTTCAGAAAGGGTCTCTCTGAAGCCATTAAGGATGTCATGGTGGGATTTCCTATGCCTGCTGGTTTGAATGAGTCTATATCTTTGGCCATTCAGATCGGTCGACGCTTGCGTGAGCGTAAATCTGTGCACCATTTGGCGGTATTACCTGAGATTAAACCTGAGCCTATGCAGTGCGATAGGACTATGACCAGAGTTGAATGGCAAGAACACAGACGTCTGAATGGGCTGTGTTTCTACTGTGGTGATTCCACTCATGCTATCTCTGATTGTCCTAAGCGCACTAAGCAGTTCGCTAGGTCTGCCGCCATTGGTACTGTACAGTCAAAATTTCTTCTGTCCGTTACCTTGATATGCTCCTTGTCGTCGTATTCTGTCATGGCGTTTGTAGATTCAGGCGCTGCCCTGAATTTGAGGGACTTGGATTATGCTAAACGTTGTGGGTTTTTCTTGGAGCCCTTGCAGTGTCCTATTCCATTGAGAGGAATTGATGCTACACCTTTGGCCAAGAATAAGCCTCAATACTGGACCCAGCTGACCATGTGCATGGCTCCTGCACATCAGGAGGTTATTCGCTTTCTGGTGTTGCATAATCTGCATGATGTGGTCGTGTTGGGGTTGCCATGGCTACAAGCCCATAATCCAGTATTGGATTGGAATTCCATGTTGGTGTCCAGCTGGGGTTGTCAGGGGGTACATGGTGATGTTCCATTTCTGTCAATTTCGTCATCCACCCCTTCTGAGGTTCCAGAGTTCTTGTCTGATTACCGGGATGTATTTGATGAGCCCAAGTCCGATGCCCTACCTCCGCATAGGGATTGTGATTGTGCTATCAATTTGATTCCTGGTAGTAAATTCCCAAAAGGACGACTGTTTAATTTATCCGTGCCTGAGCATACCGCTATGCGCAGTTATGTGAAGGAATCCCTGGAGAAGGGGCATATTCGCCCGTCATCGTCGCCATTAGGAGCAGGGTTTTTTTTTGTAGTCAAGAAGGATGGTTCGCTGAGACCGTGTATAGATTATCGCCTTCTTAATAAGATCACTGTTAAATTTCAGTACCCCTTGCCATTGTTATCTGATTTGTTTGCTCGGATTAAGGGGGCTAGTTGGTTCACTAAGATAGATCTTCGTGGTGCGTATAATCTGGTGAGAATCAGGCAAGGAGATGAATGGAAAACTGCATTTAATACGCCCGAGGGTCATTTTGAGTATCTAGTGATGCTGTTCGGACTTGCCAATGCTCCATCAGTGTTTCAATCCTTTATGCATGACATCTTCCGTTAGTACCTGGATAAATTCCTGATTGTGTACTTGGATGACATTTTGATCTTCTCGGATGATTGGGAGTCTCATGTGAAGCAGGTCAGAACGGTTTTTCAGGTCCTGCGTGCTAATTCTTTGTTTGTGAAGGGATCAAAGTGTCTCTTTGGTGTGCAAAAGGTTTCATTTTTGGGGTTCATCTTTTCCCCTTCTACTATCGAGATGGATCCGGTTAAGGTCCAAGCCATCCATGATTGGACTCAGCCGACATCTCTGAAAAGTCTGCAAAAGTTCCTGGGCTTTGCTAATTTTTATCGTCGCTTCATCTGCAATTTTTCTAGTGTTGCCAAACCATTGACCGATTTGACCAAGAAGGGTGCTGATTTGGTCAATTGGTCTTCTGCTGCTGTGGAGGCTTTTCAGGAGTTGAAGCGTCGTTTTTGTTCTGCCCCTGTGTTGTGTCAACCAGATGTTTCTCTTCCGTTCCAGGTCGAGGTTGATGCTTCTGAGATTGGAGCAGGGGCTGTTTTGTCACAGAGAGGTCCTGGTTGCTCAGTGATGAAACCATGCGCTTTCTTTTCCAGGAAGTTTTCGCCTGCTGAGCGAAATTATGATGTGGGCAACCGAGAGTTGCTGGCCATGAAGTGGGCATTTGAGGAGTGGCGTCATTGGCTTGAAGGAGCTAAGCATCGCGTGGTGGTATTGACTGATCATAAGAACTTGATTTATCTCGAGTCTGCCAAGCGCTTGAATCCTAGACAAGCTCGTTGGTCATTGTTTTTTGCCCGTTTTGACTTTGTGATTTCGTACCTTCCGGGCTCTAAAAATGTGAAGGCGGATGCTCTGTCTAGGAGTTTTGTGCCCGACTCTCCGGGTTTATCTGAGCCGGCGGATATCCTCAAGGAAGGAGTAATTGTGTCTGCCATCTCCCCTGATTTGCGGCGGGTGCTGCAAAAATTTCAGGCTAATAAACCTGATCGTTGCCCAGAGGAGAAACTGTTTGTCCCTGATAGGTGGACAAATAGAGTTATCTCTGAACTTCATTGTTCGGTGTTGGCTGGTCATCCTGGAATCTTTGGTACCAGAGAGTTAGTGGCTAGATCCTTTTGGTGGCCGTCTCTGTCGCGGGATGTGCGTACTTTTGTGCAGTCCTGTGGGATTTGTGCTCGGGCTAAGCCCTGCTGTTCTCGTGCCAGTGGGTTGCTTTTGCCCTTGCCGGTCCCGAAGAGGCCTTGGACACATATCTCTATGGATTTTATTTCTGACCTTCCCGTTTCTCAAAAGATGTCAGTCATTTGGGTGGTCTGTGATCGCTTTTCTAAGATGGTCCATCTGGTACCCTTGTCTAAATTGCCTTCCTCCTCTGATTTGGTGCCTTTGTTCTTCCAGCATGTGGTTCGTTTGCATGGCATTCCAGAGAATATTGTTTCTGACAGGGGTTCCCAGTTTGTTTCGAGGTTTTGGCGAGCCTTTTGTGGTAGGATGGGCATTGACTTGTCTTTTTCCTCGGCTTTCCATCCTCAGACTAATGGCCAGACCGAACGAACCAATCAGACCTTGGAAACATATCTGAGATGCTTTGTTTCTGCTGATCAGGATGACTGGGTGTCCTTTTTGCCTTTGGCTGAGTTCGCCCTTAATAATCGGGCCAGCTCGGCTACCTTGGTTTCGCCGTTTTTCTGCAATTCTGGTTTCCATCCTCGTTTCTCTTCGGGACAGGTTGAGTCTTCGGACTGTCCTGGTGTGGATACTGTGGTGGACAGGTTGCAGCAGATTTGGACTCAGGTAGTGGACAATTTGACCTTGTCCCAGGAGAAGGCTCAACTTTTCGCTAATCGCAGACGTCGTGTGGGTCCCCGACTTCGTGTTGGGGATCTGGTTTGGTTATCTTCTCGTCATATTCCTATGAAGGTTTCCTCTCCTAAGTTTAAACCTCGTTTTATTGGTCCGTATAGGATTTCTGAGGTTCTTAATCCTGTGTCTTTTCTGACCCTCCCAGATTCTTTTTCCATACATAACGTATTCCATAGGTCATTGTTGCGGAGATACGTGGCACCTATGGTTCCATCTGTTGAGCCTCCTGCCCCGGTTTTGGTGGAGGGTGAATCGGAGTATATTGTGGAGAAGATTTTGGATTCTCGTGTTTCAAGACGGAAACTCCAGTATCTGGTTAAATGGAAGGGTTATGCTTAGGAAGATAATTCCTGGGTTTTTGCTTCGGATGTCCATGCTCCCGATCTTGTTCGTGCCTTTCATGTGGCTCATCCTGGTCGGCCTGGGGGATCTGGTGAGGGTTCGTTGACCCCTCCTCAAGGGGGGGGTACTGTTGTGAATTCTGTGGCAGAGTTCACTCCTGTGGTCACAAGTGGTACTTCGGCTGATTCTCTCTGGGAGCTTCCGTTTGTGGAGGAAAGTGGTACTGCAGCTTCTGAGTTTCCTCCCTCAGGTGATCTGGTGAGCTCGTTAGCTGCTTCTCTACTTAACTCCACCTAATGCTTTGATCCATGCTTCCTGTCAATGTTCCAGTGTTGGACTTGTGTATCTCTGGATCATTCCTGTGGCCTGCTGCTCTGCATAGCTAAGTGCTTCTTTGCCATTTGTTGCTATTTTTTCTGTCCAGCTTGTCTATTTGTTTTTCTGGAAGCTCTGGGACGCAAGGGGTGTACCTCCGTACCGTTAGTTCGTTACGGAGGGTCTTTTTGCCCTCTTTGCGTGGTTTTCTTTAGGGTTTTGTGTAGACCGCAAAGTTATCTTTCCTATCCTCGTTCTGTCTAGAATATCGGGCCTCACTTTGCTGAATCTATTTCATCCCTACGTTTGTCTTTTCATTTTACTCACAGTCATTATATGTGGGGGGCTGCCTTTTCCTTTGGGGTATTTCTCTGAGGCAAGGTAGGCTTATTTTTATATCTTCAGGCTAGTTAGTTTCTCAGGCTGTGCCGAGTTGCATAGGTAGCGTTAGGCGCAATCCACAGCTGCCTCTAGTTGTGTTTGGAGAGGATCAGGGATTGCGGTCTGCAGAGTTCCCACGTCTCAGAGCTCTTTCGATTATTTTGGGTTATTGTCAGATCACTGTATGTGCTCTGATCGCTATGCACATTGTGTTCCTGAATTGCCTATCACAACACTCTCCACTCTGTCAATCCCTGCACTCGCTCTCCATTACCCAACGACTCCAGTTGAAAACCCTAGCCATGACATACAAAGCCATCAACAACCTGTCTCCTCCATACATCTGGACCTCATCTCCCGGTACTTACCTGCACGCAACCTCCGATCCTCACAAGATCTCCTTCTAAACTCTCCTCTTATCTCCTCTTCCCACAATCGCGTAGAAGATTTCTCCCGCGCATCCCCCCTACTCTGGGACACTCTACCACTACATATCAGACTCTCGCCTACCATGGAAACCTTCAGAAAGAACCTGCAGTAACCACCGATAGACCAAACCGCTGCACAACCAGCTCTTCCTTCACGTACTGTATTCTCACCCATTCCTTGTAAATTGTGAGCCCTCGCGGGCAGGAACCTCTCTCCTTATGTACCAGTCCTGACTTGAATTGATTAAGATTATTGCACTTGTATTTTATTATGTATACTCCTCCTCACATGTAAAGTGCTATGGAATGAATGGTGCTATAATAATGAATAATAAGAATAATATGAAAGTTTGCTTTAAGTTGGGAACAGAAAAGAAATACCCAAATGTGATGAAAATGTGAAAAAAGGGAAATCTGCAATTTTGGGTGTTTTGTTTTTATGGCGTATAAAGTGCAGTAAAATTTAGGACAATATGATTATGGTGATAAGAAATGTGTATGTATATTTTTATATTTTAGCTGTTAAAATCTTGATTGTACCTGTATGATGGCTTGTTTTTTTGGTTGAGGGCTGACCTTTTCATTGATACTATTTTGAGGTTCTGACAATATTTTGACTTCATTTTGTTGCATTTTTGAGGGAGTTGTAGTGACTGAAATAAAGCATTTTTAGCATTATTTTCTTTTTCACTGCATTTAAAGGGGTTGTCTACTACTAGGACAACCCCTTCTAGATCTGAATCTTTGCCCCAGTGCAAATAAAAACTATTCTGGTGTCACTCCAGTGGTGTCGGCAATCGCATTCCCAAGACTCACATCCAGTTGTTATGACAAGTTAGTTTTGCACTCAGTCAGTGCTTGTATTACTGACCTCGCTAGTCAGTGGCTTGGGTACATTTCTGGCAAATTTCTGCCACATCAGTGGCATAAAGTTTCATAAACTATGACTGATGTAAAAATGCCAAAAATATCCAACATTTTACAACAGTAAAGAAGATGCTTTAAGGTAGAAAATAGACAAATACACTTATCACTTTGTCACAAAACTTAGTGAAAAATAGAAGGAGTAATGCCCCATGCCTCAATCAAATGCACAGCTTTCTGATAGGACTGGGATCCTAGGAGTAATGTTTCTTCTTGTGGAGAGTGACATGCTAAAGTATGGAGATTTAGAGACCATGCATGTTTACTCTGGGAATTTAATTAATGAAATTTCCTCTTCAGAGAGAAAGAGATCTTGAACTCGAGAGCCACTTGTTTTAAGTTGAAATCCTAAAATTCCACATCAATTCTTTTTTGAGTCTAGCACAAATACTCAGAATAAAAGTCAAGCTTGAAAGGTGTTTTGGGGTGTTGTGCAATCTCACTGCAAAGCATGTGTTCTGAAATACCTGTAGGAGAGGGCCTCTGGCTTGGGTCTAAGGGGTTTGATAATTTGCTTGCAATAATTGGGGAACTGATAGAGTTAATAATTGGGACTAACCTAGAATATGAGGGTCTATGTGGGAAAACATAACACGACTTCCTGATAGTATGTCAGAGCCCAGCATTCATAGTAAGACCTAAGGATGGACATGTAGTAGTGTGTTGTGTGCAAAGAGGCAGGAGATCGGATAATAATCCTGTGTACCAAATTTAACAAGACATTTGACAGATTGGAACCAAGACCAGGGAGACCACTTAAATGGTACGAAAATTAACCGAAGGAGAAATAGAAGTCCTACTTAAAGAGGGATTAACAACAGGGAACGAATTGTATCAGAAGGACGTTAGTGAACATTTAAGGCCCCTTCACATTAAGCGACGCTGCAGCGATACCGACAACGATCCGGATCGCTGCAGCGTCGCTGTTTGGTCGCTGGAGAGCTGTCACAGAGACAGCTCTCCAGTGACCAACGATCCCGAAGTCCCCGGGTAACCAGGGTAAACATCAGGTAACTAAGCGCAGGGCCGCGCTTAGTAACCCGATGTTTACCCTGGTTACCAGCATAAAAGTAAAAAAAAACAAACACTACATACTTACCTAACGCTGTCTGTCCCCGGCAACAGTGGGAGCAATAATTAGAAAATGGAAGACATACAAGACCACTGATAATCTCCCTCGATCTGGGGCTCATGCAAAATCCCACCCCGTGGGGTCAGAATGATCACAAGAACGGTGGGCAAAAATCCCAGAACCAGGCGGGGGGACCTAGTGAATGAACTGCAGAGAGCTGGGACCAATGTAACAAGGCCTACCATAAGTAACACACTACGCCACCATGGACTCAGATCCTGCAGTTCCAGACGTGTCCCACTGCTTAAGCCAGTACATGTCCGGGCCCGTCTGAAGTTTGCTAGAGAGCATTTGGATGATCCAGAGGAGTTTTGGGAGAATGTCCTATGGTCTGATGAAACCAAACTGGACCTGTTTGGTAGAAACACAACTTGTCGTGTTTGGAGGAAAAAGAACACTGAGTTGCATCCATCAAACACCATACCTACTGTAAAGCATGGTGGTGGAAACATCATGCTTTGGGGCTGTTTCTCTGCAAAGGGGCCAGGACGACTGATCCGGGTACATGAAAGAATGAATGGGGCCATGTATCATGAGATTTTGAGTGCAAACCTCCTTCCATCAGCAAGGGCATTGAAGATGAAACGTGGCTGGGTCTTTCAACATGACAATGATCCAAAGCACACCGCCAGGGCAACGAAGGAGTGGCTTCGTAAGAAGCATTTCAAGGTCCTGGAGTGGCCTAGCCAGTCTCCAGATCTCAACCCTATAGAAAACCTTTGGAGGGAGTTGAAAGTCCGTGTTGCCAAGCGAAAAGCCAAAAACATCACTGCTCTAGAGGAGATCTGCATGGAGGAATGGGCCAACATACCAACAACAGTGTGTGGCAACCTTGTGAAGACTTACAGAAAACGTTTGACCTCTGTCATTGCCAACAAAGGATATATTACAAAGTATTGAGATGAAATTTTGTTTCTGACCAAATACTTATTTTCCACCATAATATAGTAACATAGTAACATAGTAACATAGTTAGTAAGGCCGAAAAAAGACATTTGTCCATCCAGTTCAGCCTATATTCCATCATAATAAATACCCAGATCTACGTCCTTCTACAGAACCTAATAATTGTATGATACAATATTGTTCTGCTCCAGGAAGACATCCAGGCCTCTCTTGAACCCCTCGACTGAGTTCGCCATCACCACCTCCTCAGGTTAAGCAATTCCAGATTCTCACTGCCCTAACAGTAAAGAATCCTCTTCTATGTTGGTGGAAAAACCTTCTCTCCTCCAGACGCAAAGAATGCCCCCTTGTGCCCGTCACCTTCCTTGGTATAAACAGATCCTCAGCGAGATATTTGTATTGTCCCCTTATATACTTATACATGGTTATTAGATCGCCCCTCAGTCATCTTTTTTCTAGACTAAATAATCCTAATTTCGCTAATCTATCTGGGTATTGTAGTTCTCCCATCCCCTTTATTAATTTTGTTGCCCTCCTTTGTACTCTCTCTAGTTCCATTATATCCTTCCTGAGCACCGGTGCCCAAAACTGGACACAGTACTCCATGTGCGGTCTAACTAGGGATTTGTACAGAGGCAGTATAATGCTCTCATCATGTGTATCCAGACCTCTTTTAATGCACCCCATGATCCTGTTTGCCTTGGCAGCTGCTGCCTGGCACTGGCTGCTCCAGGTAAGTTTATCATTAACTAGGATCCCCAAGTCCTTCTCCCTGTCAGATTTACCCAGTGGTTTCCCGTTCAGTGTGTAATGGTGATATTGATTCCCTCTTCCCATGTGTATAACCTTACATTTATCATTGTTAAACCTCATCTGCCACCTTTCAGCCCAAGTTTCCAACTTATCCAGATCCATCTGTAGCAGAATACTATCTTCTCTTGTATTAACTGCTTTACATAGTTTTGTATCATCTGCAAATATCGATATTTTACTGTGTAAACCTTCTACCAGATCATTAATGAATATGTTGAAGAGAACAGGTCCCAATACTGACCCCTGCGGTACCCCACTGGTCACAGCGACCCAGTTAGAGACTATACCATTTATAACCACCCTCTGCTTTCTATCACTTAGCCAGTTACTAACCCATTTACACACATTTTCCCCCAGACCAAGCATTCTCATTTTGTGTACCAACCTCTTGTGCGGCACGGTATCAAACGCTTTGGAAAAATCGAGATATACCACGTCCAATGACTCACCGTGGTCCAGCCTATAGCTTACCTCTTCATAAAAACTGATTAGATTGGTTTGACAGGAGCGATTTCTCATAAACCCATGCTGATATGGAGTTAAACAGTTATTCTCATTGAGATAATCCAGAATAACATCCCTCAGAAACCCTTCAAATATTTTACCAACAATAGAGGTTAGACTTACTGGCCTATAATTTCCAGGTTCACTTTTAGAGCCCTTTTTGAATATTGGCACCACATTTGCTATGCGCCAGTCCTGCGGAACTGACCCTGTCGCTATAGAGTCACTAAAAATAAGAAATAATGGTTTATCTATTACATTACTTAGTTCTCTTAGTACTCGTGGGTGTATGCCATCCGGACCCGGAGATTTATCTATTTTAATCTTATTTAGCCGGTTTCGCACCTCTTCTTGGGTTAGATTGGTGACCCTTAATATAGGGTTTTCATTGTTTCTTGGGATTTCACCTAGCATTTCATTTTCCACCGTGAATACCGTGGAGAAGAAGGTGTTTAATATGTTAGCTTTTTCCTCGTCATCTACAACCATTCTTTCCTCACTATTTTTTAAGGGGCCTACATTTTCAGTTTTTATTCTTTTACTATTGATATAGTTGAAGAACAGTTTGGGATTAGTTTTACTCTCCTTAGCAATGTGCTTCTCTGTTTCCTTTTTGGCAGCTTTAATTAGTTTTTTAGATAAAGTATTTTTCTCCCTATAGTTTTTTAGAGCTTCAATGGTGCCATCCTGCTTTAGTAGTGCAAATGCTTTCTTTTTACTGTTAATTGCCTGTCTTACTTCTTTGTTTAGCCACATTGGGTTTTTCCTATTTCTAGTCCTTTTATTCCCACAAGGTATAAACCGCTTACACTGCCTATTTAGGATGTTCTTAAACATTTCCCATTTATTATCTGTATTCTCATTTCCGAGGATATTGTCCCAGTCTACCAGATTAAGGGCATCTCTAAGCTGTTCAAACTTTGCCTTCCTAAAGTTCAATGTTTTTGTGACTCCCTGACAAGTCCCCCTAGTGAAAGACAGGTGAAACTGCACAATATTGTGGTCGCTATTTCCTAAATGCCCAACCACCTGCAGATTTGTTATTCTGTCAGGTCTATTAGATAGTATTAGGTCTAAAAGTGCTGCTCCTCTGGTTGGATTCTGCACCAATTGTGAAAGATAATTTTTCTTGGTTATTAGCAGAAACCTGTTGCCTTTATGGGTTTCACAGGTTTCTGTTTCCCAGTTAATATCCGGGTAGTTAAAGTCCCCCATAACCAGGACCTCATTATGGGTTGCAGCTTCATCTATCTGCTTTAGAAGTAGACTTTCCATGCTTTCTGTTATATTTGGGGGTTTGTAACAGACCCCAATGAGAATTTTGTTACCATTTTTCCTCCATGAATTTCAACCCATATGGACTCGACATCCTCATTCCCTTCGCTAATATCCTCCCTTAAAGTGGACTTTAGACAAGACTTTACATAGAGACAAACCCCTCCTCCTCTCCGATTTTTACGATCCTTTCTAAACAGACTGTAACCCTGTAAGTTAACTGCCCAGTCATAGCTTTCATCTAACCATGTCTCGGTTATTCCCACTATGTCAAAGTTACCTGTAGATATTTCTGCTTCTAGTTCTTCCATCTTGTTTGTCAGGCTTCTGGCGTTTGCGAGCATGCAGTTTAGAGGATTTTGTTTTGTTCCAATCTCCTCACTGTGGATTGTTTTAGAAATGTTCTTACCTCCCTTCTGAGTATGTTTTCCTGGGTCGTCTTTGTTCGAGTCTAATGTTTTTCTTCCCGTCCCCTCTTCTTCTAGTTTAACGCCCTCCTGATGAGTGTAGCGAGTCTTCTGGCGAATGTGTGTTTCCCAGGTTTGTTGAGGTGTAGTCCGTCTCTGGCGAGGAGTCCATCATACCAGTAATTCACACCGTGGTCCAGGAATCCGAATCCTTGTTGTCTGCACCATCGTCTTAGCCAGTTGTTTGCATCAAGGATCCTGTTCCATCTCCTGGTGCCATGCCCGTCTACTGGAAGGATAGAAGAAAAAACTACCTGTGCATCCAGTTCCTTTACTTTCTTCCCCAACTCTTCAAAGTCCTTGCAGATTGTCGGTAGGTCCTTCCTTGCCGTGTCATTGGTGCCAACATGTATCAGAAGAAATGGGTGGACGTCCTTGGAGCTGAAGAGCTTTGGTATCCTATCGGTCACATCCTTGATCATCGCACCTGGAAGGCAGCATACTTCTCTTGCAGTTATGTCCGGTCTGCAGATGGCTGCTTCTGTGCCTCTCAGTAGTGAGTCTCCCACCACCACCACTCTTCGTTGCTTCTTGGCTGTACTTTTTGCTGTCACTTGTTGCTGTGTGCCCTTTTCTTTTTTGCTTGCTGGTATTGCTTCATTCTTAGGTGTGCCATCTTCATCCTCTACAAAGATTTGATATCGGTTCTTCAGTTGTGTGGTTGGTGATTTCTCCATGGTCTTCTTGCTTCTTTTGGTCACATGCTTCCACTCATCTGCTTTTGGAGGTTCTCTGACACTTTTTGCACCTTCTGTGACCAGTAGAGATGCTTCTGTTCTGTCTAGAAAGTCTTCATTCTCTTTGATGAGTTTCAAAGTTGCTATTCTTTCTTCCAGACCCCGCACCTTTTCTTCTAAAAGGGCCACTAGTCTACACTTCTGACAGGTGAAATTTGATTCTTCTTCTGGTCGATCTGTGAACATGTAGCACATGCTGCAGCTCACCATGTAGGTTGTCACATCTGCCATGTTGCTCCTAGATCCTGCTGACTTGCTGTGTGTTTTCCTTCTTGTGTAATCTACTCAGCCAAGCTCTCTTGCAATAATGTCCTACAGGCAAAAATTGGTGATGCTTTCCAAGCAGCTGGTCCCGGCTGTACCCAACGATCTTCTAGCTTAGGGAGACTTCGCTTCTCCCAGAAGGCACCTGGAATATGCAAATTAGCCTCCTGAAGCTTGAATCCCTGGTTTGGTGATGCTTTCGAAGCAGCTGGTCCCGACTGTACCCAACGATCTTCTAGCTTAGGGAGACTTCGCTTCTCCCAGAAGGCACCTGGAATATGCAAATTAGCCTCCTGAAGCTTGAATCCCTGGTTTGGTGATGCTTTCGAAGCAGCTGGTCCCGGCTGTACCCAACGATCTTCTAGCTTAGGGAGACTTCGCTTCTCCCAGAAGGCACCTGGAATATGCAAATTAGCCTCCTGAAGCTTGAATCCCTGGTTTGGTGATGCTTTCGAAGCAGCTGGTCCCGGCTGTACCCAACGATCTTCTAGCTTAGGGAGACTTCGCTTCTCCCAGAAGGCACCTGGAATATGCAAATTAGCCTCCTGAAGCTTGAATCCCTGGTTTGGTGATGCTTTCGAAGCAGCTGGTCCCGGCTGTACCCAACGATCTTCTTGCTTAGGGAGACTTCGCTTCTCCCAGAAGGCACCTGGAATATGCAAATTAGCCTCCTGAAGCTTGAATCCCTGGTTTGGTGATGCTTTCGAAGCAGCTGGTCCCGGCTGTACCCAACGATCTTCTAGCTTAGGGAGACTTCGCTTCTCCCAGAAGGCACCTGGAATATGCAAATTAGCCTCCTGAAGCTTGAATCCCTGGTTTGGTGATGCTTTCGAAGCAGCTGGTCCCGGCTGTGCCCAACGATCTTCTAGCTTAGGGAGACTTCGCTTCTCCCAGAAGGCACCTGGAATATGCAAATTAGCCTCCTGAAGCTTGAATCCCTGGTTTGGTGATGCTTTCGAAGCAGCTGGTCCCGGCTGTACCCAACGATCTTCTAGCTTAGGGAGACTTCGCTTCTCCCAGAAGGCACCTGGAATATGCAAATTAGCCTCCTGAAGCTTGAATCCCTGGTTTGGTGATGCTTTCGAAGCAGCTGGTCCCGGCTGTACCCAACGATCTTCTAGCTTAGGGAGACTTCGCTTCTCCCAGAAGGCACCTGGAATATGCAAATTAGCCTCCTGAAGCTTGAATCCCTGGTTTGACAGGTGAAATAATATGCAAATAAATATGCAAATAAATTGTTAAAAAAACAGACAATGTGATTTTCTGGATTTTTTTTTCTCAGTTTGTCTCCCATAGTTGAGGTCTACCTATTATGTAAATTACGCCTCTCATCTTTTTAAGTGGTGGAACTTGCACTATTGCTGACTGACTAAATACTTTTTTGCCCCACTGTACATGGTTTACCAAAATAAGGGAATACTGGATATTGAACAGCCACCCATGACTTAATGTGCGTTTCATGTGTAATTTCGTCCAGGGATGCCTGCCTAACCTCATCCCACCTTACTTATGGAGCTCATCGTCTAATTGTCTAACTACAAAATTTCACAATGAGGTACAGGCAGACTGCACCATCAACAGTTATCACATCTGAAACAAGGTGAAACTGCAGATAATGGCAAAACTGGATGTGACTTCACATCCAGGGTGCAAAATCTCAAAGTACATATTATTATTCTGGAAGAACTCGAGAGTGAACCCTCTGGGTTGTGGCTCTAGAGCCCCCGAGGGCGGGTGGACCAGATGAAACCACCCCTATACAGGGAGCATTAGGAGCAGGCCCAAGGGGGATGGAGACACAACTGCTAGAGCCAAATGGGTGACTACAAGGAGGAGAGAAAAGAGGGACAGAGGACCAAAGGTAATGGATACAAGCAGGGAGAACTGGGAGACAAGACTTGATGCCTGACTGGTATGGTTGAGGCACAGGTGTGGCACAACAGAAACACAGGACAGATATGGCAGAGATACAGGGCGCGTGCTGTTATGTCTGCTAATGAAAGGTGTTATGAAGGTAATCCAGAGACACAGTGTGCCTAGCAATCAGAGCGCACACAGTGATTTGACAAATACCCAAAAACAAAGAAACGAGCTCTGAGACGTGGAAACTCTGTAGACCACACACCTGATCCTATCCTAAACACAACTAAAAGTGGCTGTGGATTGCGCCTAACAACTACCTAGGCAACTCGGCACAACCTAAGAAACTAGCTAGCCTGAAGACAGAAAAATAGGCCTGACTTGCCCCCAGAGAAATACCCCAAAGGAAAAGGCAGCCCCCCACATATAATGACTGTGAGTAAGATGAAAAGACAAAACGTAGGGATGAAATAGATTCAGCAAAGTGGGGCCCGATAATCTTAGACAGAGCGAGGACAGTAAAGCGAACTTTGCAGTCTACAAAAAACCCTAAAGCAAAAACGACGCAAAGGGGGCAAAAAGACCCACCGTGCCGGACTAACGGCACGGCGGTACACCCTTTGCGTCTCAGAGCTTCCAGCAAAACAAAAGACAAGCTGGACAGAAAAAAACAACAAAATAGCAAAAAAGCACTTAGCTATACAGAGCAGCAGGACACAGGAACAATCAGGAGAAGCTCAGATCCAACACTGGAACATTGACTAGGAGCAAGGATAGCAGCATCAGGTGGAGTTAAGTAACGAAGCAGCTAATGAGCTCACCAGAACACCTGAGGAAGGAAGCCCAGAAGCTGCAGTACCACTTGTGACCACAGGAGTGAATTCAGCCACAGAATTCACAACAGTACCCCCCCCTTGAGGAGGGGTCACCGAACCCTCACCAGATCCCCCAGGCCTACCAGGATGAGCCGCATGAAAGGCACGAACAAGATCGGGAGCATGAACATCAGAGGCAAAAACCCAGGAATTATCTTCCTGAGCATAACCCTTCCATTTAACCAGATACTGGAGTTTCCGTCTAGAAACACGAGAATCCAAAATCTTCTCCACAATATACTCCAATTCCCCCTCCACCAAAACCGGGGCAGGAGGCTCAACAGATGGAACCATAGGTGCCACGTATCTCCGCAACAACGACCTATGGAATACTTTATGTATGGAAAAGGAGTCTGGGAGGGTCAGACGAAAAGACACAGGATTGAGAATCTCAGAAATCCTATACGGACCAATAAAACGAGGTTTAAATTTAGGAGAGGAAACCTTCATAGGAATATGATGAGAATATAACCAAACCAGATCCCCAACACGAAGTCGGGAACCCACACGGCGTCTGCGATTAGCAAAAAGTTGAGCCTTCTCCTGGGACAAGGTCAAATTGTCCACTACCTGAGTCCAGATCTGCTGCAACCTGTCCACCACAGAATCCACACCAGGACAGTCCGAAGACTCAACCTGTCCTGAAGAGAAACGAGGATGGAACCCAGAATTGCAAAAAAATGGAGAAACCAAGGTAGCCGAGCTGGCCCGATTATTAAGGGCGAACTCAGCCAACGGCAAAAAGGACACCCAATCATCCTGGTCTGCAGAAACAAAACATCTCAGATATGTTTCCAAGGTCTGATTGGTTCGTTCGGTCTGGCCATTAGTCTGAGGATGGAAAGCCGAGGAAAAGGATAGGTCAATGCCCATCCTACCACAAAAGGCTCGCCAGAACCTTGAAACAAACTGGGAACCTCTGTCAGAAACAATATTCTCAGGAATGCCATGCAACCGAACCACATGCTGAAAGAACAAAGGTACCAAATCAGAGGAGGAAGGCAATTTAGCCAAGGGCACCAGATGGACCATTTTAGAAAAGCGATCACAGACCACCCAAATAACTGACATCTTTTGAGAAACGGGAAGGTCAGAAATGAAATCCATCGAAATATGTGTCCAAGGCCTCTTTGGGACCGGCAAGGGCAAAAGCAACCCACTGGCACGAGAACAGGAGGGCTTAGCCCTAGCACAAATCCCACAGGACTGCACAAAAGTACGTACATCCCGTGACAGAGATGGCCACCAGAAGGATCTAGCCACTAACTCTCTGGTACCAAAGATTCCAGGATGACCAGCCAACACCGAACAATGAAGTTCAGAGATAAGTTTATTAGTCCACCTATCAGGGACGAACAGTTTCTCCGCTGGACAACGATCAGGTTTATTCGCCTGAAATTTTTGCAGCACCCGCCGCAAATCAGGGGAGATGGCAGACACAATGACTCCTTCCTTGAGGATACCCGCTAGCTCAGATAAACCCGGAGAGTCGGGCACAAAACTCCTAGACAGAGCATCCGCCTTCACATTTTTAGAGCCCGGAAGGTACGAAATCACAAAGTCGAAGCGGGCAAAAAATAACGACCAACGGGCCTGTCTAGGATTCAAGCGCTTGGCAGACTCGAGATAAGTCAAGTTCTTATGATCAGTCAATACCACCACGCGATGCTTAGCTCCTTCAAGCCAATGACGCCACTCCTCGAATGCCCACTTCATGGCCAGCAACTCTCGGTTGCCCACATCATAATTACGCTCAGCGGCCGAAAACTTCCTGAAAAAGAAAGCACATGGTTTCATCACTGAGCAATCAGAACCTCTCTGTGACAAAACCGCCCCTGCTCCAATCTCAGAAGCATTAACCTCGACCTGGAACGGAAGAGAAACATCTGGCTGACACAACACAGGGGCAGAACAAAAACGACGCTTCAACTCTTGAAAAGCTTCCACAGCAGCAGAAGACCAATTAACCAAATCAGCACCCTTCTTGGTCAAATCGGTCAATGGTTTGGCAATGCTAGAAAAATTACAGATGAAGCGACGATAAAAATTAGCAAAGCCCAGGAACTTTTGTAGACTTTTCAGAGATGTCGGCTGAATCCAATCCTGGATGGCTTGGACCTTAACTGGATCCATCTCGATAGTAGAAGGGGTAAAGATGAACCCCAAAAATGAAACTTTCTGCACACCGAAGAGACACTTTGATCCCTTCACAAACAAAGAGTTAGCACGCAGGACCTGAAAAACCATTCTGACCTGCTTCACATGAGACTCCCAATCATCTGAGAAGATCAAAATGTCATCCAAGTAAACAATCAGGAATTTATCCAGGTACTCACGGAAGATGTCATGCATAAAGGATTGAAACACTGATGGAGCATTGGCAAGTCCGAAC
The DNA here is from genome assembly GCF_032444005.1 of Ranitomeya imitator. NCBI lineage: Eukaryota > Metazoa > Chordata > Amphibia > Anura > Dendrobatidae > Ranitomeya > Ranitomeya imitator. The sequence continues at coordinate 653,783,206 of NC_091285.1, read as the reverse complement.
GGCATCACTAGATACTCAAAATGACCCTCGGGCGTATTGAATGCAGTTTTCCATTCATCTCCTTGCCTGATTCTCACCAGATTATACGCACCACGAAGATCTATCTTAGTGAACCAACTAGCCCCCTTAATCCGAGCAAACAAGTCAGATAACAATGGCAAGGGATACTGAAATTTAACAGTGATCTTATTAAGAAGGCGGTAATCAATACACGGTCTCAGTGAACCATCCTTCTTGGCTACAAAGAAGAACCCTGCTCCCAGTGGTGATGACGATGGGCGAATATGTCCCTTCTCTAGGGATTCCTTCACATAACTGCGCATAGCAGCGTGTTCGGGCACGGATAAATTAAATAATCGACCTTTAGGGAATTTACTACCAGGAATCAAATTGATAGCACAATCACAGTCCCTATGCGGAGGTAGGGCATCGGACTTGGGCTCTTCAAATACATCCTGATAATCAGACAAGAACTCTGGGACCTCAGAAGGGGTGGATGACGAAATCGACAAAAATGGAACATCACCATGTACCCCCTGACAACCCCAGCTGGATACCGACATGGAATTCCAATCCAATACTGGATTATGGGTTTGTAGCCATGGCAACCCCAACACGACCACATCATGCAGATTATGCAACACCAGAAAGCGAATAACTTCCTGATGTGCAGGAGCCATACACATGGTCAGCTGGGCCCAGTACTGAGGTTTATTCTTGGCCAAAGGTGTAGCATCAATTCCTCTCAATGGAATAGGACACTGCAAGGGCTCCAAGAAAAACCCACAACGTTTAGCATAATCCAAATCCATCAGATTCAGGGCAGCGCCTGAATCCACAAACGCCATGACAGAAAACGACGACAAAGAGCATATCAAGGTAATGGACAGAAGGAATTTGGACTGTACAGTACCAATGACGGCAGACCTAGCGGACCGCTTAGTGCGCTTAGGACAATTAGAAATAGCATGAGTGGAATCACCACAGTAGAAACATAGCCCATTCAGACGTCTGTATTCCTGCCGTTCAACTCTGGTCATAGTCCTATCGCACTGCATAGGCTCAGGTTTAACCTCAGGCAATACCGCCAAATGGTGCACAGATTTACGCTCGCGCAAGCGTCGACCGATCTGAATGGCCAAAGACAAAGACTCATTCAAACCAGCAGGCATAGGAAATCCCACCATGACATCCTTAAGAGCCTCAGAGAGACCCTTTCTGAACAAAGCTGCCAGCGCAGATTCATTCCACTGAGTGAGTACTGACCATTTCCTAAATTTCTGACAATATACTTCTATATCATCCTGACCCTGGCACAAAGCCAGCAAATTTTTCTCAGCCTGATCCACTGAATTAGGCTCATCGTACAGCAATCCGAGTGCCAGGAAAAACGCATCGACACTACTCAATGCAGGGTCTCCTGGCGCAAGAGAAAATGCCCAGTCTTGAGGGTCGCCGTGCAAAAAAGAAATAATAATCAAAACCTGTTGACTAGGATTACCAGAAGAATGAGGTTTCAAGGCCAGAAATAGCTTACAATTACTTTTGAAACTTAGAAACTTCGTTCTATCTCCAAAAAACAAATCAGGAATAGGAATTCTTGGTTCTAGCATATATTTCTGATCAATAGTATCTTGAATCTTTTGTACATTTATAACGAGATTATCCATTGAAGAGCACAGACCCTGAATATCCATGTCCACACCTGTGTCCAGAAACACCCAAATGTCTAGGGGAAAAAAAAAAAAAAGTGAACACAGAGCAGAGGAAAAAAAAAAAAAAATGATGTCAGAACTTTTTCTTTCCCTCTATTGAGAATCATTAGTTGGCTCCTAGTACTGTTATGTCTGCTAATGAAAGGTGTTATGAAGGTAATCCAGAGACACAGTGTGCCTAGCAATCAGAGCGCACACAGTGATCTGACAAATACCCAAAAACAAAGAAACGAGCTCTGAGACGTGGAAACTCTGTAGACCACACACCTGATCCTATCCTAAACACAACTAAAAGTGGCTGTGGATTGCGCCTAACAACTACCTAGGCAACTCGGCACAACCTAAGAAACTAGCTAGCCTGAAGACAGAAAAATAGGCCTGACTTGCCCCCAGAGAAATACCCCAAAGGAAAAGGCAGCCCCCCACATATAATGACTGTGAGTAAGATGAAAAGACAAAACGTAGGGATGAAATAGATTCAGCAAAGTGGGGCCCGATAATCTTAGACAGAGCGAGGACAGTAAAGCGAACTTTGCAGTCTACAAAAAACCCTAAAGCAAAAACGACGCAAAGGGGGCAAAAAGACCCACCGTGCCGGACTAACGGCACGGCGGTACACCCTTTGCGTCTCAGAGCTTCCAGCAAAACAAAAGACAAGCTGGACAGAAAAAAAACAACAAAATAGCAAAAAAGCACTTAGCTATACAGAGCAGCAGGACACAGGAACAATCAGGAGAAGCTCAGATCCAACACTGGAACATTGACTAGGAGCAAGGATAGCAGCATCAGGTGGAGTTAAGTAACGAAGCAGCTAATGAGCTCACCAGAACACCTGAGGAAGGAAGCCCAGAAGCTGCAGTACCACTTGTGACCACAGGAGTGAATTCAGCCACAGAATTCACAACAGCGTGCGGCAGTGGCACTAGGCAGATATAGTAGTGACACAAGGCAGGCACGGCAAAGACACAGGACAGGAACGGCAGAGACACAAGGCAGGCATGGCAGGAACTCCGGGCTGGCTCGGCAGAGACAAAGGACAGGAATGGCAGAGACATAAGGCAGGCACAACAGGGACTCTGGGCTGGCACGGCAGAGACACAGGACTGGAACGGCTGGGACAAAGGGCTAGAATGGAAGAGACAAAGAGGGGCCTGAAGATAATGCAAGGCAATACCCTGAGAAGCACAGGCATCTTACCTAGGTAGACGCTGGGAAGATATACTCGATGGGCACCGCCATATTGGGGAGGAGCCACCAGGTTGCGACCTCCCAGGGAACCCAGCGGCGGAGGAGGTGCGACTGCACATGCATGAGGATGCGATGCGCCGAGACCCAGAAAAGACGGAGGAGGAGCGGCGAGGGACCGAGTCGGGAGCGCGCCGATGGATGGAAGAAGGCAGGTAAGTTTTGGTACTGAATGGGAAAGAGCTGTGGCTCTCTACCAAAGATGGAGACAAAATCAGTTGAAAAAAGGCATGCATGGTGCCCAGTGAGAGGATGGAACTCACGACTTTCAGATTATGAGACTGACATGCTACCAACTGTGCGAACAAGGCAAGGTGCGTATACTAATATGGAGAAGTTGCTTGTACAAATCAGAAAACTTCTTTTTTATATATTGTCGCGGAGTAGGGATGAGCGGACTCATGGTTGTTCGGGTTCGGGTTCGTCAAACTATAGTTAAAAGTTTGGTTCAGAATACAAACTTGACCCCTAATCCAATAGAAGTCAATGGGAGCTCCCACTTCAGTGCTTTAAAATGGCTGTAAAATGGTCATAGTAAGGGCTATGGTACAGCAAAGGGAAGCTAAATGGGAGTAAAAGTAGGACAATTTACCTGCAAATAAATTTGATAGTGAAATGACTTAAAATAGCATAGAATTGAAAAAAAGAAAAATTATAATCTTGAACCAGGAGACAGAGTTCAAAATGGAGGAAGAGATTGAGGAGGAGATGCAGATGGCGGTGTTGGTGTAAGAGGCATTGGAGCAGGAGATATCCAACACCGTTTTTGTGTTTTGTTTTTTGTTTACTCTTTTTGGTGGGTACTCTGAAAACAGGCAGTGTAATAATCTGCTGGCCACTCTCTCTTTGTATGCAGGCTGTGTAATACTTTGCAGTTTTTTAGTTAAAAACAATGAGAGCACAAAATAGTGGATGTGGCCATGTTGCTAGTGGTAATGTTGGTGATACGGTGGGAGAGAGGCCTTGGGTGATCTATGTTTTCTTTGCGCCCAAATGAAACACCTTCCTCTGGTGCAAGCAGATGACAGGACGTTCTGGTTAATTTTATAGACCCGAGTACCGTTGAATGAATGGTGAGGCCAGAACAGGTAGTGGTGGTTTTGTTTTAGATTGGTTCTCCGAGAATACCATCAGTTCCTTTCCTTTGTCTTCCTTCTGGTCCCCTTCTGAAAGTGCAAATTTTGCACCTGCAGCACGTGGCCACCTCAACCCCTTGCAAATCAAGCAAGCAGACTGAGACCGAAGTCATGCAGCAGTCACTTCTGCTTTTTCATGACTCTGTTGGCTGTGGTTCCCTGCACCATCCACCTGGTAACAATTGGAAGAGATTGAGTGCACTGATGGCCAACCACTTGTTCTGTTGTTGTATGGGTATGTGGAAGTGGTAGTGCAAACTGTCAGCAGACGACCGCACCACTTCTCGAATGATAATGCATCATGGGGGCCAACTGTTGCAGCTTTCTGCTGTGTGTAGTCCGGCAAGGAGGGCAGGGGCGAAGGCTGGGTGTGATATAATGTGGAGGATTATTATTGTATTTTTTTTTAGAGCATCATTGATTCCATGGCACTGTACATAAGGGGAGGTTACATACAAAGCACAAATACAAACTACAATAAACAATCTAATTATGACAGACAGCTGCAGAGTGAAGATAACACTGCCCTTGTAACCTTACTTTATACAGGAATATGGAATGTTACAGTAGATTTGGGGATTGCAACTGCTCTGGTGTTGGTGAGGTGGCAGGGGGGTCATTGCAGGCTGCAAGCTGTTCTGAAGACATGGGTTTTCGAGTTCGAAAGTTCCTAATGTAGGGGATAATTGGATGTGTTGGGCCACAGAATTCTACACGATGGGAGATACTTAGGAGAAGTCTTGAAGGCGACTGCATGAGGAACATTGGATTGTTGAGGAGGGAAGGAGGTCTTGGGAGGACTAGAGATTATGTGGTGGGAGATTAGTTCAGAGATATATGGGAAAGATAGATTATGGATGTCTTTCTAGCTCATTGTTAGTAGCTTAAAGTGGATATTTTGTAGAATAGGGAGACAATGAAGGAATTTGCAGAGGGGAGGAATGAAGAAGCAACAATAACAGAAGTGGATTAGTAAGGCAGCAGAGTTAAGGACAGACTGGGGAGGTGTGATGATGTGATGGGGGTGTGAAGTGGTGCTCTTGTCAACTGGCTCAAGACTGCATGGACTAAGGATTATGCCACTAAACACCAGCTCTACTTTTACTGGGGCCATAATACTACTCAGACAACACAGGGTGAGGGTAAAACAGTGTGACAATAATATATTGAACCACCAACAAACAATAACATATAAAACAGTTCCAGCAAATACCCAAGAAGGTGCACATTGCAGAGTCTCACCCTTCCACTGACTGGCTAGGATTAGAGCAGCTACAATTTTTGGGCTTCCAGGGCCGACTACCCCATCTGTAGTAGAGAGACACAGAGGATGTAACAACAAGCTTAAGAAGTTGACAGTCCATTGAGGTACAAGGTCAGTTGACCTGAGGTTCACAACTAGTGATGAGTGAATTTGTTCAAAAACCGATTGCCATACATAAATTTGTCACAAATGTGTCAAATTCGGATTCGTGATTGGAAACACAAGCAAAATTTTATAAGATCGGGAAAAATCGGTCACCTTCGATACAGATACTGTCAGTCCTCCACTCTCTTTGAGTCAACTACCCATGTTACTATCCTTACATTTTTCTGACAATAGTAATGTACAAAACTGGTATGTGTGCCACCTGATTGTGGCTGAGCATCAATTTCAAAAAATTAATATCACTTTTATAGCATCAATAATTCAACATTTGCTTTACAGACATTTATAAACATTGCTGGCACTGTCACCATTGGGACTCACAATCGAAATTTACTATCCGTATATCTTTGTAGTGTGGGTAGAAAAAAAATACTGGGAGGAAACCCTTGCAAATATCAGTAGAACATACAAACTCTTTGCAGATGCCGCCCTTGGTAGGGTAGGAACACAGGACTGCAAGGCTGCTAATGTTTTTGCATTGATGACTCAACGTTTCTGTTGTTGGAAACCTATCACTGCAATGCAAACTGCTATCTTGGTGAAAACCACAGTCACAATTGTCTTGCAGCACATTTTCATACTGCAGCATGGGTGCATCCCTTTCCAGGGGGGGAAGCAACTGGCAAAGTTTACTTTTGTGTCATGGATAGAACACGCTGGCAACAAAGTAATTAGTACTATATTGAATCATAACTATATGTGTAACAATCATGTTGCAGATGGGTCGGTCTCTTTCATGAGGTCTAATTCCACAGTGTGTTTGTGTTGGGATAACACTCAAGCCTTCTTCCTCCATCCCCTCCTGACAACCACAGACAACAGAAAGGGAATCATTATTGTCTTCATCTCCAAACTGTTTTGCATCCATCACCTCTTCCTTCTCATCCTTTTCATGGTCCTTCTCCATTTGTTCCTCCCATGTCAACTGCCTGTGAGATGGCACCCCTGAATTTATAGATATTGTTAAACCTAAAGGCATCCTCCTCTGCTTCCTCCTCTTCCCCCGGGACCATCACCACTACCTCCAGACTATTTAACCCCTTTACCCCCAAGGGTGGTTTGCACGTTATGGACCGGGCCAATTTTTACATTTCTGACCACTGTCCCTTTATGAGGTTATAACTCTGGAACGCTTCAACAGATCCCAGTGATTCTGACATTGTTTTCTCATGACAGATTGTACTTCATGATAGTGGTAAAAATTCTGTGATAGTACCTGCGTTTATTTGTGAAAAAAATGGAAATTTGGCGAAAATTATGAAAATTTCGCAATTTTCCAACTTTGAATTTTTATGCAATTAAATCACAGAGATATGTCACACAAAATACTTAAAAAGTAACATTTCCCACATGTCTACTTTACATCAGCACAATTTTGGAACCAAAATTTTTTTTTTATTAGGGAGTTATAAGGGTTAAAATTTGACCAGCAATTTCTCGTTTTTACAACACCATTTTTTTTTTAGGGACCACATCTCATTTGAAGTCATTTTGAGGGGTCTATGTGATAGAAAATACCCAAGTGTGACACCATTCTAAAAACTGCTCCCCTCAAGGTTCTCAAAACCATATTCAAGAAGTTTATTAACCCTTCTGGTGCTTCACAGGAATTTTTTGGAATGTTTAAATAAAAATGAACATTTAACATTTTTTTCACAAAAAATTTACTTCAGCTCCAATTTGTTTTATTTTACCAAGGGTAACAGGAGAAAATGGACCCTAAAAGTTGTTGTACAATTTGTCCTGAGTACAATGATACCCCATATGTGGGGTTAAACCACTGTTTCGGCACATGACAGAGCTCGGAAGCGAAGGAGCGCCATTTGACTTTTCAATGCAAAATTGACTGGAACCGAGATGGGACACCATGTTGCATTTGGAGAGCCCCTGATGTGCCTAAACATTGAAACCCCCCACAAGTGACACCATTTTGGAAAGTAGACCCCCCTAAGGAACTTATGTGTGGTAAGCACTTTGACCCACCAAGTGCTTCACAGAAGTTTATAATGCAGAACCGTAAAAATAAAAAATCATATTTTTTCACAAAAATTATCTTTTTGCCCTTAATTTTTTATTTTCCCAAGAGTAAGAGTAGAAATTGGACCCCAAAAGTTGTTGTACAATTTGTCCTGAGTACGCTGATACCCCATATGTGGGGGTAAACCACTGTTTGGGCGCGTGGGAGAGGTCGGAAGGGAAAGAGCGCCGTTTGACTTTTCAATGCAAAATTGACTGGAATTGAGATGGGATGCCATGTTGCGTTTGGAGAGCCACTGATGTGCCAAAACATTGAAACTCCCACAAGTGACACCATTTTGGAAAGTAGACCCCCTAAGGAACTTATCTAGATGTGTTTTGAGTGCTTTGACCCACCAAGGGCTTCACAGAAGTTTATAATGCAGAGCCGTAAAAATAAAACAAAAATTTTTTCCCACAAAAATTATTTATTTAGCCCCCAGTTTTGCATTTTCCCGAGGGTAACAGGAGAAATTGGATCCCAAAATTTGTTGCCCAATTTGTCCTGAGTGCGATGATACACCATATGTGGGGGGAACTGTCATGATCCCAATGGCAGGGAATCACAAAAGGACAAGCACAGACACAAAACGAACTCTAGGGCGATCGAACCTGAGCTGACCGCGACCCTGAACCTAAACACACAACTAACAGTAGCTGGGGAACGTGCCTACGATGATCCTAGACGTCTCGCACCAGCCGAAGATCTAACTTCCCCTATTAGAAGAAACACAGACCTCTCTTGCCTCCAGAGAAATCCCCCCCAGAAATAGCAGCCCCCCACATATAATGACGGTGAAATGAGAGGAAAGCACATACGTAGTATGAAAACAGATTCAGCAAAATGAGGCCCGCTAAAGCTAGATAGCAGAGGATACAAAAGAGAACTGCGCGGTCAGCTAAAAACCCTTCAAAAAACCATCCTGTAATTACTTGAACTCATGTTCCAACTCATGGACCATGAAGAGTAATTACAGCCCACTAGAGCAACCAGCAGCAAGGAATCACAAATCTGCAAGCTGGACAAGACAAAAATTAAACAAAACGTGAAACAGGAAAAAACAGAACTTAGCTTGTCCTGAAGATTACTGAAGCCGGTAGCAGAGGAAACAAGACACACTGATACATTGATAGCCGGCGGGGAAATGACAAGAAAGCCAGGTTAAATAGGAAAGCACATACGTAGTATGAAAACAGATTCAGCAAAATGAGGCCCGCTAAAGCTAGATAGCAGAGGATACAAAAGAGAACTGCGCGGTCAGCTAAAAACCCTTCAAAAAACCATCCTGTAATTACTTGAACTCATGTTCCAACTCATGGACCATGAAGAGTAATTACAGCCCACTAGAGCAACCAGCAGCAAGGAATCACAAATCTGCAAGCTGGACAAGACAAAAATTAAACAAAACGTGAAACAGGAAAAAACAGAACTTAGCTTGTCCTGAAGATTACTGAAGCCGGTAGCAGAGGAAACAAGACACACTGATACATTGATAGCCGGCGGGGAAATGACAAGAAAGCCAGGTTAAATAGGAAACTCCCATATCCTGATAGAACAGGTGGAACCCAGAGACCGCAGAAAGCACAAGTCACCCAGTACCATCAGTAACCACCAGAGGGAGCCCAAAAACAGAACCCACAACAGTACCCCCCCCTTGAGGAGGGGTCACCGAACCCTCACGAGAACCACCAGGGCGACCAAGATGAGCCCTATGAAAGGCGCGGACCAAATCATCAGCATGAACATCAGAGGCAACCACCCAGGAATTATCCTCCTGACCATAACCCTTCCACTTGACCAAATACTGGAGTTTCCGTCTGGAAACACGAGAATCCAAGATCTTCTCCACAACATACTCCAATTCTCCCTCCACCAGCACCGGAGCAGGAGGCTCAAGCAAAGGAACAACAGGTACCTCATACTTCCGCAACAACGACCGATGGAACACATTATGAATAGCAAATGATGCCGGGAGATCCAAACGAAACGACACAGGGTTAAGGATTTCCAAGATCCTATAAGGACCGATGAACCGAGGCTTGAACTTAGGAGAAGAGACCTTCATAGGAACAAAATGAGAAGACAACCACACCAAGTCCCCAACACGAAGTCGAGGACCCACGCGGCGACGGCGATTAGCAAACTGCTGAGCCTTCTCCTGGGACAACTACAAATTGTCCACCACATGACTCCAAATCCGATGCCACCTATCCACCACCATGTCCACTCCAGGACAATCAGAAGGCTCCACCTGACCAGAGGAAAAACGAGGATGAAACCCCGAATTACAGAAGAAAGGAGAAACCAAGGTAGCAGAACTAGCCCGATTATTAAGGGCAAACTCGGCCAGCGGCAAAAAGGTAACCCAGTCATCCTGATCAGTAGAAACAAAACACCTCAAATAAGTTTCCAAGGTCTGATTAGTTCGTTCCGTCTGGCCATTCGTCTGAGGATGGAATGCAGACGAAAAGGACAAATCAATGCCCATCATAGCACAGAACGTCCGCCAAAATCTAGACACAAACTGGGATCCCCTGTCAGAAACGATGTTCTCCGGAATCCCATGCAAACGGACCACGTTCTGGAAAAACAGAGGGACCAACTCAGAGGAGGAAGGCAACTTAGGCAAGGGCACCAGATGAACCATTTTAGAAAAGCGATCACACACAACCCAGATGACGGACATTTTTTGAGAGACAGGAAGATCCGAAATAAAGTCCATGGAAATGTGCGTCCAAGGCCTCTTCGGGATAGGCAAAGGTGACAACAATCCACTGGCCCGAGAACAGCAAGGCTTAGCCCGAGCACAAACCTCACAAGACTGCGCAAAAGAACGCACATCCCTCGACAAGGAAGGCCACCAAAAAGACCTGGCCACCAAGTCTCTAGTACCAAATATTCCAGGATGACCTGCCAACGCAGAAGAATGGACCTCGGAGATGACTCTACTGGTCCAATTATCCGGAACAAACAGTCTCTCAGGCGGACAACGATCAGGTTTACCCGCCTGAAACTCCTGCAAAGCACGTCGCAAGTCTGGGGAGACAGCCGACAAAATCACCCCATCCCTAAGGATACCAGTGGGCTCAGAATTTCCAGGGGAGTCAGGCACAAAACTCCTAGAAAGAGCATCCGCCTTCACATTCTTTGAACCTGGCAGGTATGAAACCACAAAATTAAAACGAGAGAAAAACAGTGACCAACGAGCTTGTCTAGGATTCAAACGCCTGGCAGACTCAAGGTAAATCAGATTTTTGTGATCAGTCAAGACCACCACACGATGTCTAGCACCCTCTAGCCAATGACGCCACTCCTAAAATGCCCACTTCATGGCCAAAAGTTCCCGATTACCAACATCATAATTCCGCTCAGCCGGCGAAAACTTTCTAGAAAAAAATGCGCATGGCTTCATCACTGAGCCATCGGAGCTTCTCTGTGACAAAACCGCCCCCGCTCCAATCTCGGAAGCATCAACCTCAACCTGAAAAGGAAGCGAAACATCTGGCTGACGCAACACAGGAGCAGAAGAAAACCGGCGCTTAAGTTCCTGAAAGGCCTCCACAGCCGCAGGAGACCAATCAGCAACATCAGCACCCTTCTTAGTCAAATCCGTCAAAGGCTTAACAACACTAGAAAAATTAGTTATGAAACGACGATAGAAATTAGCAAAGCCCAAGAACTTCTGTAGACTCTTAAGAGATGTAGGCTGCGTCCAGTCACAAATAGCCTGAACCTTGACGGGATCCATCTCAATAGTAGAAGGGGAAAAAATATACCCCAAGAAAGAAATCTTCTGGACTCCAAAGAGACACTTTGAGCCTTTTACAAACAAGGAATTGGCCCGCAGGACCTGAAACACCTTCCTGACCTGCTGAACATGGGACTCCCAGTCATCAGAAAAAACCAAAACATCATCCAAATACACAATCATAAATTTATCCAGATATTCACGGAAAATATTGTGCATAAAGGACTGGAAGACTGAAGGAGCATTAGAAAGTCCAAAAGGCATCACCAAATACTCAAAATGACCCTCAGGCGTATTAAATGCGGTTTTCCACTCATCACCTTGCTTTATTCGTATAAGATTATACGCACCCCAAAGATCAACCTTAGTGAACCATTTAGCTCCCTTAATACGAGCAAACAAATCAGTCAACAATGGCAAAGAATACTGATATTTTACGGTAATCTTATTCAAAAGACGATAATCTATACAAGGCCTCAAGGAACCATCTTTTTTGGCCACGAAAAAAAAAACCTGCTCCCAAAGGGGACGAAGATGGACGGATATGTCCCTTTTCCAAGGACTCCTTAACATAATCCCACATAGCAGTATGCTCTGGTACTGACAGATTGAACAAACGACCTTTAGGAAATTTACTGCCAGGAATTAAATCTATAGCACAATCGCAATCCCTGTGAGGAGGAAGCGAACTGAGCTTAGGCTCCTCAAAAACATCCCGATAATCAGACAAAAACACAGGAACCTCAGAAAGAATAGATGAGGCGATAGAAATCGGAGGTGCATCATCATGAACCCCCTGACAACCCCAGCTTAACACAGACATTGTTTTCCAGTCAAGGACTGGATTATGAGTTTGTAACCATGGCAGACCAAGCACTAGAACATCATGCAAATTATACAGTACCAGGAAGCGAATCACCTCCTGATGAACAGAAGTCATACGCATGGTCACTTGTGTCCAGTACTGAGGTTTATTCATAGCCAAAGGTGTAGAGTCAATTCCCTTCAAAGGAATAGGGACTTCCAGAGGCTCCAGACTAAACCCACAGCGATTGGCAAATGACCAATCCATAAGACTCAGGGCAGCGCCTGAATCCACATAGGCATCGACGGAAATGGATGACAATGAACAAATCAGAGTCACAGACAGAATGAACTTAGACTGTAAAGTACTAATGGCAACAGACTTATCAACCTTTTTTGTGCGTTTAGAGCATGCTGATATAACATGAGCCGAATCACCACAATAAAAGCACAACCCATTTTTCCGCCTATAGTTTTGCCGTTCACTTCTGGACTGAATTCTATCACATTGCATTATCTCAGGTGACTGTTCAGAAGACACCGCCAAATGATGCACAGGTTTGCGCTCCCGTAAACGCCGATCAATCTGAATAGCCATAGTCATAGACTCATTCAGACCTGTAGGCGCAGGGAACCCCACCATAACATCTTTAATGGCCTCAGAAAGGCCATCTCTGAACTTTGCAGCCAGGGCGCACTCATTCCACTGAGTAAGCACCGACCACTTCCGAAATTTTTGACAATAAATTTCTGCTTCATCTTGCCCCTGAGAGAGAGCTAATAAAGCTTTTTCAGCCTGAATCTCTTGGTTTGGTTCCTCATAGAGCAAACCCAATGCCAGAAAAAACGCATCCACATTAAGCAACGCAGGATCCCCTGGTGCCAATGCAAATGCCCAGTTCTGAGGGTCACCCCGCAGGAAAGATATAATAATCTTGACCTGCTGAGCAGGGTCTCCAGAGGAGCGAGATTTCAAAGAAAGAAACAACTTGCAATTGTTCCTAAAATTCAAAAAACTAGATCTATCTCCAGAAAAAAACTCTGGGACAGAAATTCTAGGTTCAGACATAGGAGCATGTACAACAAAATCTTGTATATTTTGAACCTTAGCAGCAAGATTGTTCAGGCTGGAAGCTAAACTCTGGACGTCCATGATAAACAGCTGAGGTCAGAGCCATTCAAGGATTAAGAGGAGGAAAAAAAAAACAGCCAGGCTGCAATTAAGGCTAGGCAGCAAACTCTGAGGAGGAGAAAAAAAAAACTTCCTCAGACTACTTTTACTCCTACTTCAGCCAAAATGATTACCACTTTTAGGCCGGCTATACTGTCATGATCCCAATGGCAGGGAATCACAAAAGGACAAGCACAGACACAAAACGAACTCTAGGGCGATGGAACCTGAGCTGACCGCGACCCTGAACCTAAACACACAACTAACAGTAGCTGGGGAACGTGCCTACGATGATCCTAGACGTCTCGCACCAGCCGAAGATCTAACTTCCCCTATTAGAAGAAACACAGACCTCTCTTGCCTCCAGAGAAATCCCCCACAGAAATAGCAGCCCCCCACATATAATGACGGTGAAATTAGAGGAAAGCACATACATAGTATGAAAACAGATTCAGCAAAATGAGGCCCGCTAAAGCTAGATAGCAGAGGATACAAAAGAGAACTGCGCGGTCAGCTAAAAACCCTTCAAAAAACCATCCTGTAATTACTTGAACTCATGTTCCAACTCATGGACCATGAAGAGTAATTACAGCCCACTAGAGCAACCAGCAGCAAGGAATCACAAATCTGCAAGCTGGACAAGACAAAAATTAAACAAAACGTGAAACAGGAAAAAACAGAACTTAGCTTGTCCTGAAGATTACTGAAGCCGGTAGCAGAGGAAACAAGACACACTGATACATTGATAGCCGGCGGGGAAATGACAAGAAAGCCAGGTTAAATAGGAAACTCCCATATCCTGATAGAACAGGTGGAACCCAGAGACCGCAGAAAGCACAAGTCACCCAGTACCATCAGTAACCACCAGAGGGAGCCCAAAAACAGAACCCACAACAGGGAACCACTGTTTGGGCGCATGGGAGGGCTCGGAAGGGAAGGAGCGCCATTTGGAATGCAGACTTAGATGGAATGGTCTGCAGGTGTCACATTGCATTTGCAGAGCCCCTAATGTACCTAAACAGTAGAAACCCCCCACAAGTGACACCATTTTGGAAAGTAGACCCCCTAAGGAACTTATCTAGATGTGTGGTGGGCACTTTGACCCACCAAGGGCTTCACAGAAGTTTATAATGCAGAGCCGTAAAAATAAAACAAAAATTTTTTCCCACAAAAATTATTTTTTAGCCCCCAGTTTCGTATTTTCCCAAGGGTAACAGGAGAAATTGGACCCCAAAATTTGTTGTCCAATTTGTCCTGAGTGCGCTGATACCCCATATGTGGGGGGAAACCACCATTTGGGCGCATGGGAGGGCTCGGAAGGGAAGGATCTCCATTTGGAATGCAGACTTAAATGGAATGGTCTGCAGGTGTCACATTGCGTTTGCAGAGCCCCTAATGTACCTAAACAGTAGAAACCCCCACAAGTGACACCATTTTGGAAACTAGACCCCCCATGGAACTTATCTAGATGTGTTGTGAGAGCTTTTAACCCTCAAGTGTTTCACTACAGTTTGTAACGCAGAGCCGTGAAAATAAAAAAAAAACTTTCCCCCAAAAATTATTTTTTAGCCCCCAGTTTTGTATTTTCCCGGGGCAAAAGGAGAAATTCGACCCCAAAAGTTGTTGTCCTGTTTGTCCTGAGTACGCTGATACTGCATATGTTGGGGTAAACCCCTGTTTGGGCGCACCGGAGAGCTCGGAAGGGAAGGAGCACTGTTTTACTTTTTCAACGCAGAATTGGCTGGAATTGAGATCGAACGCCATGTCGTGTTTGGAGAGCCCCTGATGTGCCTATACAGTGGAAACCCCCAATTATAACTGAAACCCTAATCCAAACACACCCCTAACCCTAATCCCAACAGTAACCTTAACCACACCCCTAACCCTAATCCCAACCCTATTCCCAACTGTAAATTAAAGCTAAACCCTAACCGTAACTTTAGCCCCAACCCTAACTGTAGCCCTAATCCTAACCCTAACCCTAGCCCTAACCCTAGCCCTAACCCTAGCCCTAATCCTAGCCCTAACCCTAACCCTAGCCTTAACCCTAACCCTAGCCCTAACCCTAGCCCTAACCCTAACCCTAGCCCTAATGGGAAAATGGAAATAAATACATTTTTTTAATTTTTCCCTAACTAAGGGGGTGATGAAGGGGGGGTTTGATTTACTTTTATAGCGGGTTTTTTAGCGGATTTTTATGATTGGCAGCCGTCACACACTGAAAGACGCTTTTTATTGCAAAAAATATTTTTTGCGTTACCACATTTTGAGAGCTATAATTTTTCCACATTTTGGTCCACAGAGTCATGTGAGGTCTTGTTTTTGCGGGACGAGTTGACGTTTTTATTTGTAACATTATCGGGCACATGACATTTTTTGATCGCTTTTTATTTCGATTTTTGTGAGGCAGAATGACCAAAAACCAGCTATTCAGGAATTTCTTTTGGGGGAGGCATTTATATCGTTCCGCATTTGGTAAAATTGATAAAGCAGTTTTATTCTTCGGGTCAGTACGATTACAGCGATACCTCATTTATATCTTTTTTTATGTTTTGGCGCTTTTATACGATAAAAACTATTTTATAGAAAAAATAATTATTTTTGCATCGCTTTATTCTCAGGACTATAACTTTTATATTTTTTTGCTGATGATGCTGTATGGTGGCTCGTTTATTGCGGGACAAGATGACGCTTTCAGCGGTACCATGGTTATTTATGTCTGTCTTTTTGTTCGCGTGTTATTCCACTTTTTGTTCGGCGGTATGATAATAAAGCGTTGTTTTTTGTCTCGTTTTTTTTTTTTTTTTCTTACGGTGTTTACTGAAGGGGTTAACTAGTGGGCCAGTTTTATAGGTTGGGCCGTTACGGACGCGGCAAAACTAAATATGTGTACTTTTATTGTTTTGTTTTTTTATTTAGATAAAGAAATGTATTTATGGGAATAATATATATATTTTTTTCATTATTTAGGAATATTTTTTTATTTTTTTTACACATTTGTAAAAAAATTTTTTTACTTTTTTACTTTGTCCCAGGTGGGGACATCACAGATCGGTGATCTGACAGTGTGCACAGCACTCTGTCAGATCACCGATCTGACTTACAGCACTGCAGGCTTCACAGTGCCTGCTCTGAGCAGGCACTTGGTAAGCCACCTCCCTCCCTGCAGGACCCGGATGCAGCAGCCATCTTGGATCCGGCCCTGGAGCAGGGAGGGAGGTACGGAGACCCTCGCAGCAACACGATCACATCGCGTTGCTGCGGGGGCCTCAGGGAAGCCCGCAGGGAGCCCCCTCCCTGCGCGATGCTTCCCTGTACCGCCGGCACCTCGCGATCATGTTTGATCGCGGTGTGCCGGGGGTTAATGTACCGGGAGTGGTCCAAGACCACTCCTGGCACATAGTGCCGGATGTCAGCTGCGATAGCCAGCTGACACCTGGCCGCGATCGGCCGCGCTCCCCCCGTGAGCGCGGCCGATCACGTATGACGTACTATCCCGTCGGTGGTCATAGGGGCCCACCCCACCTCGACGGGATAGTACGTCTGATGTCAGAAAGGGGTTAAAGTGTGCTCCAGCATGTAGAGGACAGAAATAGTGATTCTGATAACGGCATCATCAAAGCTAATTATCTTAGGAGCCATTAAGAAAACATGCAGAAGGGTGCAGAGGTCCTTCATCTGTGTTCACTATGCAAGTGTGAATTGTACCATGTCCGTACTGTGTTGTGCCAGGCTATGCAAAATGTCATCCTGCACCAGGTCTCGGCGCTGCTGCTAGAGTCACTACAACGTGTATAGAGTTGAATTCCACAGTATGGTCACATTGCATACCAACCGGTTAACCTGTAGTCCGAAAGATCTCTATAACAACTGAAGTGGAATGGTGGAAGTGAGCACTCAACGAGAGTGGCGCTTGCAGCAGTGCATCCAGGCAGTGACAGTGGCATAGGAAATGCTGTACCATCAGGTTGAGGATGTGAGCCATGTCTAAACAGCAAAAGCACAAAAAGAGGATTCAAAGATCCTCCAAAAATTAGAAAATACAGCAGCAAAACACGGCAGAGCTTCTTACCTGCCTAGGCCTCCAAACAAATGCACTAACAGGATGCAGTGGACCCATGTGGTAAAATAGAAACACAGGTGCAGCATAACCGATGACGCAGCCACTCACCAGCTACCAAACTAATGGAGGGGGTGGCTGCTTGGCACATTGCCGCACATAAAAACTTGTATGTGGCGCTGTTAACACAATGGAGATGCACAGCATCCAGGCAAGCCTAGTAGTGACACCCTTCTATTAGATCAGGCGGGCCTGCCCAGCGCTATCCAAATGCACCCCATGTGCACAGACACCACAGTTTACAAGCAGAAAATGGGCCCAACTGCACCCCGAAAAAAAGTGCAAAAAACACATAAAAAAAAAAATATTATGTGAGGTATTGGTTTATATTCTGGCCAAAATACGCAAGCTCATAACCCACGTCAAGGGTCCTCACACTTATGAGTCCTATCTCTAAACAGCAAAAGCACAAAAAGAGGATTCAAAGATCCTCCAAAAATTAGAAAAAACAGCAGCAAAACACGGCAGAGGTTCTTACCTGCCTAGGCCTCCAAACAAATGCACTAACAGGATGCAGTGGACCCATGTGGTAAAATAGAAACACAGGTGCAGCATAACCGATGACGCAGCCACTCACCAGCTACCAAACTAATGGAGTGGGTGGCTGCTTGGCACATAGCTGCACATAAAAACTTGTATGTGGCGCTGTTCACACAATGGAGATGTGAGCCATGCAAGGCACTTGTGTGAGGTTGCCCCGGCATAGGGCCTCCATCGGGTTTGCACCGTTACTTCGCACGGCCTTCCCTGGCTGCAGGTTAAGTGTAAACAGCCATTGATCAAACTCAGCATGGATAGCTGTCCACAATTGTTGATCTGTATGAATGCGATCTCCAAGGCATATTTATTTAAACACTGCCTGATTGAGATGACCTCTGGCTGCGCAGTACCAAGGTGGGGGATTCTCTCTGCAGTGTTGTAATGTGTGTTTCATTAAGGCAGAGCTTGAGGGCTCAGATGGAGGCCCTAGAGGAGGTGGAGAAGGTAGAAGCACTGGAGGAAGTTTTAGATACATAGGTTTGTTCCGCAAGCCCTTGGGATTCCAAGACTTGGTGTCTAGTGACACCTTGGTTTCTAATGCTTTAGTTCTCCATCCCCTGGTGTGTACTTGTTTAGTTCTCCAACCCAAGGTGTCTAGTAGCTTAGTTTTCCAACCCCTGTTGTCTATTAGTTTAGTCATCTATCTTATGGTGTGTAGTAATTTAGTGCTCCAACCCTAGCTGTTTAGTAGTTTAGTTCTCCAACCCCTGTTATCTGGTAGTTTAGTTATCCATCTTATGTTGTGTAGTACTTTATTTCTTCACCCCCAAGAGCCCTGCAAGCCTTAAGGATTGCAAGATTTGTGGAGCAGCCCCTTCCCTGACTGCCCTCACAGCCACCAGTGTCACCCAGTGCCTAGTCATTGAGATGTAACTACCCTGTCCATGCTTGCTCGTCCAGGTGTCAGTGTTCAAATGCACCCTGGCAGACTAAGAATTCTTAAGGGAATAGGTGATGTTGTCTGCGATTTGTTGCAGTAGCGCAGGCACATTTTCTTAGAGAAGTAATGCTGACTGCGCAACTGGTACTGGGTGACTGAGATGGCCATCAGCTTCAGAAACCATCTGAATCCACAAGGCAGAAAGGATGCATTTCCGTGGCCAACCATTTGGAGTGGCCATGCAATAATCACAGAGATCACAGTCATGCAGAGACAAACACTGTGATCTTTGCAGTGAAGAGCTCTCAGCTGGCCCCTATCGTACAGACAATTACATGATTGCACAACGATCATCTGAGGAGGCCGCAGGCTATTCACAATAATTAGTTCTCAGAAAACTAATAATGAGCGTACAGCTTATCCACCTAGAAGGCATGGACTATGTGTACGATCATTGTTAACTCCATGATAACCTTACAGTCCTTGCTGCGACAACCAATCCTGTTTTTAACCAAATAAATAAATACAGGCTGATTGGACGCCATTCTTCTTTTGAGGTTCACACCATAAGAATTTTCCATCCCCTCTCACTCAAGCGAGCAGTCATATACCATCCCCCAGGCTCACCCAACCACTTCCTTGATCTTGCTGCCACACTTCATGTCCTCAAAATTGCCAACCCTTATAATGGGAGACTTTAACAGACCCACCTCCCCAACAGCATCCCACCTTCTATCTGTAGCCACTTCTTGTGACTTCTCACAACTTTCTACCTCTGAGACACACAAAGATGGTAACACCATTTCCCCATGATGGTTGGACCATTATTGTAAATAAGCACCTTTACTTTGTCACTCCCACCTCATTGTAAATTGTAAGCTCTGAAGAGCAGTGTTATCATTCTTTTTGCTTTAATTGTTTGATTATCTTGAACTTTTGTAAAGATATGCAGAAAATAAACAAAAGGTTATTATTAGAAGTAGATTGAAAATGGTAAAGTTCAAGCTGTTAACTTTGCCATGTGTAGGAGAAAACAATCATTTACATCACCACAACTGCACAAATGAGGGCTTGTTGCTGTGGTGACACAGAGTGGAGTAGGGTGAACATGACAACCTGCTGGATGGTGAGAGAGGTTCAGGCTGATATGTTACGGTGAATTGAGAAAGATGGGGTGTGCTCAGTATCTAAAATCAGTCAAAACAGCAGGAATGTCCAGTTCCATATCACCTGATAGGCTCTCAGTCACCCAAACTGTATGGGGTACACAAGTTGAGGTTCTTCGCCCGAAGACCTGTGTGACAACACTTTCCTCAGTGAGGAAAGTGGAGCCGCATATTCATTACTGTAATGAGCGGTACCATGTGACCACTAAGTACAGGAAGAAGCTGGGGCGCCGGAAAGCCAGGGACCTGCAGGGACCGCGCCAGGAGTAGGTGAGTATTATTAGACAGCCCCCGCTCCCCCTCCCCTGCTGACTCCTGGGTATGACTCCAGCATAAGCCAAGAGAGGGACTTTCAGCCCCAAAAAATGGGCTGAAAATCTCAGCTTATACTCGAGTATATACGGTACCTTGATCACACCCATCCTCAAAAAGCCAACAATTTAGCCATCCTCTGTGTCTAGCTATCACCCCATCTCATTTCTCCCCTATGCCTCCAAGATACTAAACATGTGCTTTTTGCACTGTCCTCCCACTTTTGCTCTTGCTCCCTCTTTGACCGCTTACAATCTGGCTTCAGATCACACCATTACACTGAAACTGCCCTGACTAAACTAACGAACTACTAACCGCCAAATAAAAAGTGACACAAGTTTGTCCTCCCTCTCCTGGAACTGGCATTTGTCTTTGACACAGTGGACCATTCCCTCTTACTACTGACTTTCTGATCTGTTGCCATTACAGACTTGGCCCTTTGTTGGATCTCTTTGTACACAACATACAGGACATTCAGTGTTTCCCACTCACACACCACCTCCTCATCTCGCCCCCTATGTGTCGGTGTCCCCCAAAGTTCGGTTGTAGGCCAGGCACTATGCTTAGGTATTCTCAACCTATAGCTGGTCGACACCTTCTATTTAAGGCTTTTCCTCCAATATGGACGTGCCTTAGCTACGATGTTGGTTTTCCTTGCATGCTTGCTAGTTTTTAGGTTCCCCAGGTCTGGCCATCTGCTTGTCTACCCTGTACCCATCTGCTCATACCTGTCTGTGCCTGTCTGCTCATTCCTGTTTGTGCATCAGTTAGTACATGGAGACATGTGGGCAGGTACTCTTCCACCATGTTGCTGTAAATGGTGACTCCTGCTAATACGGACCGTATCAGATGGTGGTGCTGGATGTTGTGGCATGCTTATAAAGTTTTGCCACATTTTGGCCATGTTAACCATGTCTTTTGAGGTGATGGTGTTGCCCCAACTGCTTTCACGACTGCCTCCTCTGCCTTGCTCTTCCACTGAGGCCCACACTGTCAGGTGGAACAGTCATCAGCAGTTTTTCTACCAGTGTGTGCTTGTATTCACGCATTTTGTCATCCCATTCCAGTGACAGAAGTAATGATGGTATGTTGTCCTTGTATCAGGGATCCAGCAGGGTGGCCACCTAGGAATCTGCACTGGTAACAATATGAGTTAATCAGTGGTCGCTGAGCAGGCACAACATACACTGTGTGCAGAATTATCAGGCAAGTTGTATTTTAGAGGATTATTTTTATTATTGATCAACAACTATGTTCTCAATCAACCCAAAAGACTCATAAATGTCAAAGCTTAATATTTTTGGAACTTGGAGTGTCTTTTTTTTAGATTTGGCTACCTTAGGAGGATATATGTTTGTGCAGGTATCTGTTACTGTGCAGAATTATTAGGCAACTTAATAAAAACCAAATATATTCCCATCTCACTTGTTTATTTTCACCACGTAAACCAATATAACTGCACACAATTTAGAAATAAACATTTCTGACATGCAAAAACAAAACCCCCCAAAATTAGTGACCAATATAGCCACCTTTCTTTATAATGACGCTCAACAGCCTTCCATCCATAGATTCTGTCAGTTGCTTGATCTGTTTACGATCAACATTGCGTGCAGCAGCCACCACAGCCTCCAGACACTGTTCCGAGAGGTGGACTGTTTTCTCTCCCTGTAGATCTCACATTTTATGAGGGACAACAGGTTCTCTATAGTGTTCAGATCAGGTGAACGAGGGGGCCATGTCATTATTTTTTCTTCTTTGAGACCTTTACTGGCCAGCCACGCTGTAGAGTAGTTGGAGGCATGTGATGGAGCATTGTCCTGTATGAAAATCATGTTTTTCTTGAAGGATACCGACTTCTTCCTGTTCCACTGCTTGAGGAAGTTGTCTTCCAGAAACTGGCAGTAGGTCTGGGAGTTGAGCTTCACTCCATCCTCAACCTGAAAAGGTCCCACAAGTTCATCTTTGATGATCCCAGCACATACCAGTACCCCACCTCCACCTCCTGGTGTCTGAGTCGGAGTGGAGCTCTCTGCACTTTACTGATCCAGCCTCTGGCCCATCCATCTGGCCCATCAAGAGTCACTCTCATTTCATCAGTCCATAAAACCTTTGAATAGTCAGTCTTAAGATATTTCTTGGCCCAGTCTTAATGTTGTATCTAATGTTTCTTGTTCAAAGTTGGTCGTTTTTCAGCCTTTCTTACCTTGGCCATGTCCCTGAGTGTCACACACCTTGTGCTTTTTGCTACTCCAGTAACGTTGCAGCTCTGAAATATGGCAAAACTGGTGGCAAATGGCATCTTGGCAGCTTCACGCTTGATTTTTTTCAATTCATGGGCAGTTATTTTGAGCCTTTTTTGCCCAACACGCTTCTTGCGACCCTGTTGGTTATTTGCCATGAAACGCTTGATTGTTCGGTGATCACGCTTCAAATCAAAAGTTTGGCAATTTCAAGACTGCTGCATCCCTCTACAAGACATCTCACAATTTTGGATTTTTCAGAGCACGTCAAATCTCTCTTTTCACCCATTTTGCAAAAGGAAAGGAAGTTGCCTAATAATTACGCACACCTTATATAGGGTTTTGATGTCATTAGACAACCCCTCTCCTCATTACAGAAATGCACATCACCTGATTTACTTAATTGGCAGTTGGCTCTCAAGCCTGAACAGCTTGGAGTAGGACAACATGTATAAAAAGTATCATGTGATCAAAATACAACTTGCCTAATAATTCTGCACACAGTGTATATTGGCTCATGTGTGCCAGGCTGCCCAGAAGCAACGACAAGTGGGCCTCAGTGGAAGGTGTATCATCTGGGTATTCTGTTTCCCCTCAGCCACACTCCATTGATGCCCGAGGGCTGTTCTGAATTCTACCCTACTATTAGTATGATTCTTCCTCCTCATCCTCCCAAACTATCCCCTGGCTGTAAAGTGAAGTACTTGGCCTCTAGTAGGACACTAAACCACCCTCAGAGCCATGTGTGGATGACAGCCTGATAACAATGTGAACTGACCCTGCTCCTCTTCCTCATGTGCCACCACCTCATCCATCAGCCTGAATTGTTTATTCCAGCAGGCATATAGGTGGTATAGTAACGCTGATGATGGCATCATCAGTGCTGGCCATATTGGTGGAGTATTAAAAGCAGCGCAACATTATACACAAGACCCGCATAGAGGACCATTCATTGGTGGTGAAGTATTGCTGTTATGCATAGTGACTGAGCCATGCATGCTGCAACTGAAACTCCACTATTGCCTGCTGCTGCTCACACAGTTTGTCCAGCATATGCAAGCTGAAGTTCCACCTTGTTGGTACATCGCCACATCAGCTGGTGAGCAGGAAGGCAGAAGTGATGCTGCAGCCCGGACAGGCAAACAGCACCAGGGACTCAATGGCGAAAGTGCTCTCACATTGCCTGTACTTTCAGCAGCAGCTCTGACATATGTGGGTAGTTTTTAAGGAAGATCTGCCCCACCAAGTTCACCATATGCACCAAATAAGGGATGTGCATCAAACCAGCTAATCTCAGAGCTGCTATGAGATTTCACCAGTTATGGCACACCACCAGGCTGGACTTGAGGTTTGCCAGCACCAAACACTCATCTGTTGTCACGGCTCTGTTGTCAAGTGTCCCTAGACAAGGGGCGCCTTCCCTGTCACTAATTCTAGGGGCACCCTAGCTTGCCATGTTCCCCAGATTACTTCTGATGGTGAAGACTTCGGGGCCTCGTACCTTACCATAGCTCCTGAATTCCCACTGACACGGATGTCAGAAGGAGATGGAACACGGACCTCACCGGTATTGGTTTTTCCAGTACCAGAAATATCAGGACATGTGAAGGGGGCCTAAGACAGGTCTGGAACTGGAGACTAGAACTAGACAACTAGACACAATATTCAAGCAATGGTTGAATGTTCCCTGCGGCTAAAAGTAGGCCCAAACATGAAACAGGGTGGCTTCCACGGGTTCAACATTGGAAATATTGATAAAGAACATTTGCAAAAAACAGCGGCAGCCATCAGCGATAAGGTGTGGAAGTGCAGGATAATTGATCAAAGTGAATAATAGCAGCCACTAGGGGTCAATTTGAAAAAGGACAATAGAATTCTGACAGTATTTGTTTTGCTCATTTATACAAGGTGGGCCACTTACATGGATACACCTAAATAAAATGGGAATGGTTGGTGATATCAACTTCCTGTTTGTGGCACATTAGTAATAATAAGAATAATAATAATTTTTATTTATATAGTGCCAACAAATTCCGCAGCACTTTACATTATAGAGGGGACTTGTACAGACAATTGACATTACAGCATAACAATAAATACAGATCAAAACAGATACCAAGAGTAGGGTTGAGCGAAACGGGTCGGCCATTTTCAGAAGTCGCCGACTTTTGGCAAAGTCGGGTTTCATGAAACCCGACCCGACCCCTGTGTGGAGTCGGCCATGAGGTCGGCGATATTCTGAATCTGGTATCGGAATTCCGATACCGAGTTCCGATATGTTTGCAATATCGGAAATCAGTATTGGAATCCATATTTAACTGTAAAATAAAGAATTAAAATAAAAAATATTGCTATACTTACCCTCTGACGCGCCCTGGTACTAACCGGCAGCCTTCCTTCCTTAGAATCAGCGCGTCGCGGCTTGTGATTGGTCGCGCGACCGCCCATGTGACCGCTCATGCGACCAATCACAAGCCGCGTCACCGAAGGTCCTTCAAACGCTGATTCTTAGGAAGGAAGGAAAGAAGCAGGGCGCGTCCGAGGGTGAGTATATACCTAATAGGAATATACTCACCCTCGGACGCGCCCTGCTTCTTTCCGGCAGCCTTCCTTCCTAAGAATCAGCACTTGAAGGACCTTCGGTGACGTCGCGGCTTGTGATTGGTGGCGTGAGCGGTCACATGGGCGGTCGCGCGACCAATCACAAGCTGCGACGTGATCTAAGGTCCTTCACGCGCTGATTCTAAGGAAGGAAGGCTGCCGGTTAGTACCAGGGCGCGACAGAGGGTAAGCATAGCAATATTTTTTATTTTAATTCTTTATTTTACACTTAAATATGGATCCCAGGGCCTGAAGGAGAGTTTCCTCTCCTTCAGACCCTGGGAACCATAGTATCCCATTGCACTGCATTGGGTTTCGTGTTTCGGCTGACCCCGACTTTTCTATAGGATCGGCCGATTTCACTCGACCCAACTTTTGAGAAAGTCGGGTTTCGTAAAACCCGGCCCGATCCTATAAAAGTAAAAGTCGCTCAAGATGGGTGGTGACCATGGGGGCCATTTTGAAGTCGGCCATTTTGGATCCAACTTTATTTTTTTCAATGGGAAGAGGGTCATGTGAAACATAAGACTTATTGAGAATTTCACAAGAAATGGTATGCTTGGTTTTAATGTACAGTAACTTTATTCTTTCATGAATTATTTACACGTTTATGACCACTTATAAAATGTGTTCTAAGTGCTGCCCATTGTGTTGGATTGTCAATGCAACCCTATTCTCCCACTCCTATTCTCCCACTTGACTGTCATGATCCGTTCCAGAGATTATTAGTGTCTGCTCTTTTTCTGGACGGATCATGTCAAGGGTTAACTTTGCACTGCCTCATTCTGGGTTCAGGTTTGCTACTTAGCTCCCATGAATCTTGCTGGCTGTGTCAGCTATAGCTCTGACTTTGGCGTGTGAACCTGTCTCTGGAAGCCCTTGGTTTGTCCTACTGTGAACCCTGATTTGTCCTGTGTCTGTTATCTCCCCCTGCCTGTAGTGAAGCCAGACTGCACACACAGAGCAACTGAACAGATGCCACCTAGTGGCGAGAGCGAGGTCAGGAAAGCCGAGTCAGAGCACAAGACAGCACAATAGTACAAACGGATTTAGACAGAAATGGATAGTCAGGACGTAGCAAGGGATAAGTAAACCAGGACGGGCAAAATATGGTACAACAGCGACCAACTGAAACAGAGTCAAAAAGCCAAGCCAAGAGATCATAACCAGGGAGTCAAGCAGATATACAGACAAACAAAGAGACACTGGGAAAGGGAAGGCAGGGGGAGATAACAGACACAGGACAAGTCAGGGTTCACAGTAGGACAAACCAAGGGCTTCCAGAGTCAGGTTCACACACGAAAAACAGAGCTATAGCTGACACAGCCAGCAAGATTCATGGGCGTTAAATAGCAAACCTGAACCCAGAATGAGGCAGAACAAAGTTAACCCTTGACATGATCCGTCCAGAAAAGAGAGCAGACACTAATAAACTCTGGAGCGGATCATGACACTTGGCCTGTCTTTTTTCCTACTGTCAGCACTCACTACTTAAGTTCCCACAGCCAGTTATAGTCTAACTAGTTCTTGTGGGAATCTCAGCTCCTTAGTGGATATTCTTGAATTTGGCTTTAGCTTTGCTTTAAGATTTTGAACCTACCCGCACCTCCTGGTTCTGACCCGGCTACCTTACTATTTTTCTTGCCAGCTTGTACCACTGAACAGCAGCCGACTTTGTGCCCTCAGATCCATGTACAGGAAATAAAGGTTGGGACCTAATAAATGGAGTAATGAGAAAAAAGCCTGTTTGTGGTAGCCATTTTTTAGAACTGCCAGGTAACCACAAACAGAGCTCGCGTGACAACACAAGAATTATGAATGGTACATTGTAAATTTAGTTACCTATTATAAACTTTGTAATGGTGCCAAATAGATTGAATTTACACGTCTGAAAGAAAATAATGTACAAACAGTATGTCAACAAGAGATGTCTTAGATTTTAAATTTCTTTTGAATTAAAGATTTTGATAATGTATTACATAAAAATGCCCAAGTCAATATTGGTCTTGCTAATATTTTTCCTTGTAGATTTGTGATTACAAAGTAAATGTTACAATAAAATTAGATTAAACTTATTCTCATGTTCCTTTCTAAGATGTTATATCTAATAGTGTAGATGTTAAGTCCCAGCTTAATAATAAACACTGTTGGGAAACTTGTTAAAGCAAGTACTTAATTTGACAGACTTAAAGAAGTTGTCCAATACTTGGACAGTTTCTTGTCATACCCCTTGCATGGCCTCAAAATAATAAAGCTTACACTCACCTGCCATGCTGGTGGTGTTCCAGCAGCTCTCATTCAGTTATTATGACACGTGACTCTGACCCAATCAGAGCTGGTGTCATTGTCCCGCCTCCTGTCGAATTGAGCATGAAGAGGAAGTCCAAGATCAGCAGCACAGACGTCCTCTCCATGTTGGATGTGTCCAGAGATAATTGGCATCACTTGTCACAACAATTGCACAAGAGTCCCAGGACAGCGAGTCCAGACACAACAGGAACGGTGCCAGCACGGGAGGTGAGTATCGGCTTTATTATTTTATCAGGGCCAAACATTTTGATCAAGAAGGGGTTGTCCTAGTAGTGGACAACCCCTTTAAACATTGGTGTATTAAAATAAAATTTAAGAGATAACTACTTAGTAATATATTTTAAACATCTTTAGCTGATTGTGTACCATACACTATTCAATTTTCACTAGCAATTTTTGCGCCGATAAAGTATAGTAAACAGAGTGACCATTTCCCCACTTCAGACTTATTCAACCAAACTTTCTTGCAAGCAGAATTAAAAGTTTGAAAACTTTAGCAATTTTTTTTTTAAATTTGTCATCTGCGTGCAATTTGTTTTTACACAGCAACAATTACAAATTTATAAGACTAAACACAGCATCCTATGTTAAGGAATTGTACTGTATAGTGCCTTGAAAAATTATACCACATAATTTTCCACATTTTCTCCTGTTACATCCACAAACTTAAATGCATTTTATTGGTATCTATGTGATTTTCCAACACTAAGTAGCAAGTACTTGTTGTGAATAGTAAAGGAAATGATACATGGTTTTTATAATTATTTAAAAAATATAAATCTGAAATTCGTGACGTGCTTTTGCATTCAGGTAAAGTTAATACTTCGTTAATACTTTGTAGGACCAACTTTCGGTACGATTACTGTTGCAAGTCTTTTGGAGCATGTTGCTACCAACTTTGAACATCTAGAGCAGTGGTTCTCAACCTTTCTAATGCCGTGACCCCGCAATACAGTTCCTCATGTTGCGGTGACCCCCAACCCAAAAAATAATTTTGGTGGCTTCTTTAAAACTGTAATTTTATTAGTTATGATTCGGAATGTAAAAATCTGATATGCATTATGTATTGTATTCTCATTGCTACAAATCAAACAATAAATAATCACAAAAACAATTACCGTATATACTCGAGGAGGCTGCGGCACCGAAGATCAGCTGTCCGGGGGAAGGAGCGGGACGCCGGGAGCAGGTAAGTATGTCATATTTATATGCATTCATATGTCATATGCATTATGTATTGTATTCTCATTGCTACAAATCAAACAATAAATAATCACAAAAACAATTACCGTATATACTCGAGGAGGCTGCGGCACCGAAGACCAGCTGTCCGGGGGAAGGAGCGGGACGCCGGGAGCAGGTAAGTATGTCATATTTACCTTCCCTTGTTCCACTCGCCGAGCGCCGCTCCATCTTCCCGGCGTCTCTCCGCACTGACTGTGCAGGTCAGAGGGCGCGATGACGCATATAGTGTGCGCGCCGCCCTCTGCCTGATCAGTCAGTGCAGAGAGACGCCGGGAAGATGGCGCCGAGGAGCTGCAAGCAAGAGAGGTGAGTATGTGTTTTTTTATTTTTTTATTGCAGCAGCAGCAGCAGCACAGATTTATGTGGAGCATCTATGGGGCAATGGTGCAGAGCGCTATATGGCAGAGCTATGGGGCATCGGTGCAGAGCACTATATGGCAGAGCTATGGTGCAACGGTGCAGAGCACTATATGGCACAGCTGTGGGGCAATGGTGCAGAGCACTATATGGCAGAGCTATGGGGCAACAGTGCAGAGCACTGTATGGCACAGATATGGGGCAACAGTGCAGAGCACTATATGGCACAGCTATGGGGCAACGGTGCAGAGCACTGTATATATGGTACAGCTTTATGTGGAGTATCTATCTGGGGCAACGGTGCAGAGCATTGCACAGCTTATACTCGGGTCGGCTTATACTCGAGTATATATGGTATATGTTGAGAAATATTTATTACGAATTCCAATAAATAACATTTCACCATGGCATACCATGGGTTTAAATATAACAGTAAACAACAGTGCAATATTTTGCAACAGTATGCTGCCAAATTCAGTGAGATCGTTGTGGTTGCTTCTTGCTTACCAATTCAGAAATTCTTGGGGCAGTCTTTGCAAGGGCACAGCGAAGATCATTTTCCACAACAAGTCTACTTCGGTATTTAGACTTGATTACCAGCAATCTGGAAAACCCTGTTTCGCAAAGATATGTTGTTGGAAAAGGAAGAAGAAGGCGCAGCACAGTCTCAGACAGAATAGGATATAACTGTAAACTCTTAATCCAGAATTTTGTCAGTGGCATTGTAGAGAAATCTGTTCTCGCTGCATCATTGTTAATTAGGTCGATGAACTCTTCTTGCGCTGTCTCCGGAACATCTTCAACTTTCACTGTGAATGGACTTCTGGCAAGTGCAAATGGGGTGTCAGGTAGATTAGGAAAGTATGATGAAATTTCCTCTGAAAACATGTGCAAATGTTCTTTCACAGAAGATATCATCATAATTTTGTTGTCTGGCTCAATGTCATGTTCCTCAAAGAAGGCAGATAATGTAGGAAACATGTAAAAAAATTTTTTTATCCAATTTATCTTTCCAAAGCTGAAGTTTCATTTGGAATGATCTCATTTTTTCAGACAAATCGAGGCACGTTGCATTTGGTCCTTGCAGTGATAAATTTAAGTCATTCAAGATGACAAAGATGTCCACCAAGTAAGCTATTTTCTGCAGCTCAGTTTTATCGCTAAACAATGCTTCAAATTGCGGTCTTGCTTTCTGATTAAAAAACGTTTTCAGTTCCTCACGAAGCTCAAAGACACGTTTTAAAACTTTTCCTCTTGACAACCATCTGACTTCAGTGTGAAATAACAGAGCATTGTTTGGCGCATCTAGATCGTTGCACAGTTGGCAAAACAGCCGACTGTTTAAGGCGCTCGACTTAACAAAATTGACACATGTTATGACGCTTTTCATTACTTCTTGTAAATCTTGCGGCAGTGTCTTAGTCGCTAATATTTGGCGATGTATCATACAGTGTGTTCCGATTGCTTTTGGCGATTCATTTTGTACCAACGCTGAAATCCTGAGTGACATCCTAGCATAGCAGGAGCACCATCTGTGCATACACCGCAAACCTTTTCCCAGGAGATGTTATGCGCTTTTAGAAAAGAACCAACTGCATCAAAAATATCATGTGCAGTTGTTGTTGTTTCAAGCGGTTTGCAAAAAAGAAACTCATCTTTAAAGTCGCCATCATTAATATACCTTGCGTAAACCAACAACTGTGCAGAGTTTGCCATGTCTGTAGATTCGTCAAGCTGGATACTGAATATTGGTAGTGGTGCAGATTTAACTTCCTGGATCACCTGATCAAGAATATCAGCAGACATGTCCTCTATTCTTCTGCGGACAGTGTCATTAGATAAGGAAATCGCATTCAATTTCTGAACATATTCATTTCCAATTATCACTCGAACTATGTCTTTTGCAGCTGGCAACAGTAAATCCTCACCAATGGAGTGAGGTTTCATAGCTCTGGCAATTCTGAGTGCCACCAAATATGACGCTTCAACAGCTGCTACATTGTGTTTATGGTACTGGCCACCAGTGTCAAATCTAGATTTCTTGAGTCCATCAGCTTTGCTTCTAAAATAGCTGATATCCTTGCTAGCAAAGAGTGGATGCTTGCTATCAAAATGCCGTTTTAGTTTGTTCGGCTTCATAGATTCAGCTGAGAGAACTTCAGTACAAATAACACATTGTGGTTTCTCAATTCCTGCTGAAATTATGGAGGTAAAACCATACTGCAAGAAATCCTCAGTGTATTTTCTTTTCTTAATATTCTTTTCTACACGATTCATTGTCATGAGACGGTTTCCTAAAAAAAAAAATAAAAGATGGTCGCGTCTAAAGAGCTTGTTAAAGTTTCCTATTATTTACTATTCCCTGTGTTGTTTTCTATTACACACCTGTTACTATGACCAGGGGGCCGTATTCACATGCTTAAAGCGCACCTGTCACCCCCTTTGACCCTATGAAGCTGCTGCCATTACCTTGTGGGTGCAGTGAATAGCATCCTTATACATCTTTTCTTATCTTCTTCATCCTCCGGAATGCTCAGAAATTCATCTTTATAATCTTCTTGGCAGCTCCACAATCCATAACATCGCATTACGTGTGTCCGGCGCCGGACACACGTAATGCGATGTTATGGATTGTGGAGCGTCCCCCCCCCCCTTAATTAGACATCCTTCCTTATTACAGGGATAGTTCTCCATTTGTCACTTCTTTTAGGTTTCCTATAGCTGGGTCAGCAAGCTCCATCCCTCAGCTCCTGGGCACATTTTTCATAGAAAGCCTCCCTCCAGAGTCCACTCCAGATTCATCCAGTTCCCCCCTAGCCCACAGTCAGTGCATAAAAGTATAAAATAGGACATTCTGCTTTAAATGACCAGTTATTGAGCCACAAAAATAACTGGTAGGTTCCCAATGTCTGGGACTCGGAGTCTTACTTGTTACTCCGGAGGGGATGGGGGAGGTGTCTGTCCGGGGGCACACTGTAACACAGTGATGGCGGCGGATCACTGCTGGGTACCGAACGGCTCCTTTATGGCGTGCTCTTCCGCAGCCCTTCAAGCCGATTACAGATGCCGGCAGCCGCGTTCTTCCTGCATCCCTGGATTCCGTTGCCAGATACGTGCCACAGATTCCGGATCTGTCCTGGCTGCACCAAACAAGAAGGGGGGACGTCGGAAGTTGGTATCTCCCTAGATCCGATGCGCGATCGATTCATTTTCCTGCGGGGATCCCAAAGCTATGCCGGGAGTAAAGCTAGCAGTCCAGGCATACGGGGGAAGGTGGATGGGGAGGTGAGAGAGGTGGCGACCCCTGTGTTTTGGTCGTTCGACCCCCCTCGGGGTCGCGACCCCCAGGTTGAGAACCGCTGATCTAGAGGCTAAATTGTTTGCCCATTCTTAAAAACTAGATCCAGCTCACTGAGATTGGATGGAGTAGTCTGTGATCAGCAATGTTCAAGTCTTGCCTCAGATTATCAAATGAAATTAAAGTCTGGACTGGGTCATTCACACCCATGAATATGCTTTGATCGAAACCATTCAGTGCAACTCTGGCAGTTTGTTTAAGGTAGTTGTCCTGCTGGAAGGTGAATCTAAGCCTAGTCTCTGGTCTTAATTTCAACATAAGCCTGAGTCTCAAGTCTTTTGCAGCTTCTAACAGGTTTTCCTCCAGGATTGCCATGCATTTAACTCCATCTTCCCATTAACTCTGACTAGCTTCACTACCCCTGCTAAAGAAAATCATCTTTGTTTGACAGTAGAGATTGTGTTTTCAAGGTAATATGCAGTGTTAATTGTTCACCAGACATAGTGTTTTGCATTTAGCCCAAAGAGTTCAACTTTAGTCTCATCTGACCAAAGCACCTTTTTCCACATGCTAGCTGTGTCCCCTACATGGCTTTTTGCAAACTGAAAACGGGACGTCTTACGGCTTGCTTTCAAGAGTGACTTTCTACTTGCCTCTCGTCCATAAAAGACAGATTTTGACTAATTTGACTAATAGGGTGTAGGAGAGAGAGGTATGGGAGCTGACAACTTGATCCGAATAAGACCAAATGAGGCTGAGAAAACAGGTCGGTGCCAGTTCTGCTGGTGAGCACAGCAATACAGGAAAAGAGAAAGGAATGAATCTGGCACTCCAACCCACAGATAAAATGTAAAAAAAAACTTTATTCCAGCATGTCGAGCCATGATTAAAAACATAGAAAACACTAGACGCGTTTCTGGCCCTTAGACATAGGCTATAACTAACAATACAAGCAAGATATAAATAGAAAAAATAAACCAATCAACATGTGAATAATTACATTAATATGCACAAGGTGTTACAACATGCAAATACCTGAAAAAAAAACACAAAAAGAACACAAAACGGGATTAAGAATTATAGAACAAATCATTTCTTGAATTCATACCCTTTTGGTACTTTGTATCTAATTCAAGAATCCAGAAGTCTTCACGTGTGGTCAATAATTTTTGTTTCTCTCCTCCTCGGATGCGATTATGAATTTTCTCAAAGCCATAAAAAGCAAACTGTGAAACATCACCTTTATGGATATTGACAAAATGTTTTGAAGCTCCAGAATGGGCTGAATTTTGATGTGTAAATATTGCACAGATGCTCTGCAATCCTTTTTTTAAGTTTGCGAATAGTACATTCGACATACTGCAGGCAGCAGATGCAATGTAGGCCATACTGAGTATCACAATTTATGAAGGATGTAATATTATGAACAGATTCACTGGACGATTCAAATGACTTTGTTCTAGCTAAAGCAAATGCGAAAACATTGCATCTCCCGCCCGCCCGCCCATTTTTGGAAACCAGTAACAGATAGCCACAAATTTGTGGTATCTTGCTGTTGAATAAAGCTGGGAGAAAGAGAATTATCCAAACTTAAACCTCTTCAGGCAACATATCTACATTCCACACCAATAATTTTCTGCAGTTTGTCATCTAGATTAACAACCGGTAAGTATCTTTTAATAACATACTTGATCTGATAATATTGCGGACTATATGGCATGGAAAAAGTAACTACAGAGTTACATAAGATCGACTGGAAGATGATATCTTTGGGGAGACAGTGTCCTGGGCTTACTAAGAACTTTATTGAAAGCACATTTAATATTGTAGTCAATATATCCCCTATCACGCAAGTGTCTTCTGACAAGTGTACTCTCCTGAAGAAACATATTCGTATCTGAAACTAACCTCCTGGCTCTGTTAAATTATCCTTAGGTGATAGCCTTTATAGTGTGCTGGGTGTTAGGGCTAGAGAAAGGCACCAAATAATTAGAGAAAAGGAATAAGGTGCGTTCGCAGAACGGGGTCCACCATGCAGAGATGGAACCTGCTGCTAAGCAATGACGGACTATATGGCGGTACAATGAGAATACACACATGGGTTAGCTTCACCCTGTATGAAAGAAGCTAACACTGTTGCGTCACAGGGCCGCAGTACCGCACGTAACGAAAATAATAGTAAAGTAGCACGAGAGTGCATGCGGTGCCGCACTGGCGAACGCCACTAACCACCCAGACTTGGGTTTGGAAAGCGCAGTGATAGCGCACGGCGCCGCACTGGCGGTCACAGCAATAGACGCTGGTTGTGTACTTATGTTGGTAAAGTCGGGCGCTAGATTACAAACATCCTCCTTACGCAAGCATTCAAACACAAGGGAGGGGATGATTAAAGAGCGACTTTCACTCACAACACACACACACATGAACAACTGTATACTAGCGCATGGCCGCGTGGCCATGCAAACCTTTTATAGCTGCAGCAAGTTCAAGACCTTCCTAGAGGACCAATGAGAACTGCTACAGTAACTGGGCAACTTCAGGACCTTCCTGGAGGACCAATAGGAGCTACTGCAGTACCTGAGCATGTGACCCCAGACCTCCACTGAGAGGTCTTCCTTTGGGCATGCTCAGAAGGGGAAAAGTAGGACTTAGTCCCAGAGACGTCTGATCGCCGCTGATCAGTACAGGCTACAATGGCAGATCCTGGAAAGGCAGCAGTAACCCTTTGCACAGAACCAGACTGAGCGAGATGCTGGTACCGACATCTCCGCTGAGCAGGCTCCACTGCGGCTGATGCAGACTGAGAGACCGCAGCAGACAAGGTTCGAGATTCCCCCTGTGCAGGGGCGGGAACTCGACTCCTAACATTGGGGATGTGAAGATGATGGCAAAAGTAAAAAGTTACCAGAGTTTTCTTTCCTGTGTGAAGTGGTGTGAACCCAATGTGTGATTGAGTTATCTATATGACTAATTGTTGCCCTGTGGACAGATTCCCCCACCTGAGATGTGGATCTCTGTAGCTCATCTACAGTGACTGTAAAGCTTATGGATCATGGACTCATGGGCCGGTGAGAGCCTGATGGGGCATATCTAGGCAGCCTGGAATTTCACTAGCGCCCCAGATGGTGTGGTTAGATTTGGGCCACAGGTGGACGCTAGGTGCTACTCCAGGAAAGATCATGGTACCGCATCACCTGACCCCAAGGGTCAGGGCAGTAGACACAGACTTGGAGTCCAAGATGGGACATATTGAATTGCTAGTACAAATAGAAAATTGTATTAAGCACAGGTACTAGTTTACGTATCACTGGAGAGGTTTCACGCTCAGGTAAGGCAGATGTGGTTTCAGGTTCTGATACCTCCACAGTGGTTTTGGCTTCACGTACTGCCAGAGTGGTTTCTGGTTCACATACCACCAGAGTGGTTTCAGGCTCAGGTATAGCACGTACGGCTTCAGGTCCGCGTACAATTGGAGGGGTTTCAGGTTCAGGAACAGCTGGAGCAGTTTTGGGCTCCAGTACAGCAGTTGCATTTTCAGGTTCAATATCCAGATACAGAACAGACTGGAACAGGTACTAGAACAGATGTAAGTTCAGCGACCCAAAAATGGGCATGCAGCTTGAAGACTGCCAAAGCATAATTGTTGCTCAGATACCTCTCTATAGGTAGAGGTGCCTTAAGCACTAAGTTCCTCCCAGCTATTGGCTGGAACCACTTAGGATTGTTCTCACTGTCTCTTTAAGAGTCTGGGAGTGAGCGCACACCCATCTTATGTGCACCGCCAATAAAGCAGTGTGGCACTCACAGGGTCTGGGATGTGGGAGCCAGAGGAGGGGACACAACAGGGTGGTCTGGGAGGTGAGTAAGCCTGCCGGGAGAGCAGAGAGGAGGAATGTAGGGACGCCGGTATTACAGTGACCATGTCTGTTTTCCTAATTAGGGTTCTCTTTGTTTGGGATGTCAATTTAGGTGGACAGCCATATCTTCATAGGTTTGCAGCTGTGTCATACTTGAATTTTTGATTGATGGATTGAACATAACAGTACTCCATTAGATGTTCAGAAATTTCAAAACTTTATCCCTGACATGTCTGGTATTTTTCATGATGTTTTGTTTTAATGATGTACTGCTGTTTGATCCCTAATGTTCTAAAAAAAAAACTCTGAATCCTTCACAAAACAGCTGCAGCTATACTGAGAAAAAATTACACACAGGTGGACTCAATAACTTAATTATGTAACTTCTGGAGGTAATTGGTCACTCAGGATTTCAATTATGTTTATCAGACTGCAGGGGGCTGAATACAAATGCACGTCTCAAATTTATATTTTTAAAATAATTAGAAAACCATGTATCATTTCCTTTATACTACCAGGGATAGCGAGACCCCGTTGAACATGATTTGGGTAAGTTTTTACCGACCCCAGTATTGCGATTACCGTTATTCAC
This sequence comes from Ranitomeya imitator, assembly GCF_032444005.1. Lineage (NCBI taxonomy): Eukaryota > Metazoa > Chordata > Amphibia > Anura > Dendrobatidae > Ranitomeya > Ranitomeya imitator. The sequence goes on along the minus strand of NC_091285.1, from coordinate 653,746,420 downwards.
GGAATAACGGCGACCGCAAAAAAAAAAGTCAGATTTCCTATTTAATTTCTCTCTCCTCTGATATGATCTAGCACATCAGAGGAGAGCGAAATGGGGTCCCCCGAGCCCTCCGGTACCTCCTGTGTCCCTAGATTCTCTGGCATCTCTCAGTGATGTCCTCCGGCCATTGGCATCTTCTTCCAGGAAGAAAATATCAAGCACATGCGCAGTGCGTCCACTTAGATTTGCCGGCCGGTACCGACAACAATAGGAAATTCTTTCTATTGGCTCATTTTGATCACTGTGGTAGACCCTATCACACTGAAAAAAAAAATAGTAAATCAAACCCCCCTTTATCGCCCCCTTCTCCTGTCCAGTCCCCAGGACCTCCACACACGCAGGTACTTGACAATATGACAGCCCTGTTTTCTCACACCATGCTCATAGCAGCTCAGTGTCTGCAGGAGCCCTATTTACCCACACCATGCTCATAGCAGCTCAATGTCTGTGAATTTTTTTTCCACACAGTACTTTGAAGCAGCGACCACGGTCGCCTCACATGGATGCGCTGCACATAATCTGATCTACATATGCAGCAACCAGGTGTGATGTACACATGGCAATCTTAGGCTACTTTCACACTAGCATCGGTACGGGCCCGTCGCAGTGTGTCGGGCCAACATGCTGACGCATGCTGTGAAGTAAAATCACAACAGGGGCAGCGGATGCAGTTTTACAACCATCCGCTGCCCCATTGTAAGGTCCGGGGAGGAGGGGGCGGAGTTCCGGCCGCGCATGTGCGGTCAGAAAAAGCGGACCCGACAGACAAAAAAAGTTGAAAGCAACGTTTTTTTGTCCCGACGGACTGCAAAAACACATCGCATCCATCACACGATGGATGCAACGTGTGGCAATCCGTCGCAATGCGTCGCTAATGTTAGTCTATGGAGAAAAAACGCATCCTGCAGGCAACTTTGCAGGATGCGTTTTTTCTTCAAAACGACGCATTGTGACGTGCGTCGAACGACGCTAGTGTGAAAGTAGCCTTACACACACTATGCTCAGATGCACATTAACCATCACATGTACTTTTCCTTACAGCACTTGCTCAAAGCAATAGTAATTACCTATAAAGGACATGCTGAACTGAATTCTGATTCCCCACGCAGCATCCAGGCAATGCTGGACACAAGCCAAACATACTTGGTGCATACATAACACAAAGGAGGCAAAAATTGATATATGTGTGGGCTTTTTTTTTTCCTTTACAGTACCCTAACACAGCGACGGCTGTCGCTTTTTATGGATGCACTACATTTAATTTAGCCACATCTAATCTTGCCTCCTTAAACAGTATTCAGGTAAATGTGAAACATAGAATTTAAAAGTACAAAGATATCTTGAATTTATTGGGCACAGCACTTGGCTGGCCGCATTTTCCTATGGATAACTCATTGCCTGGTTAATACTTGTGACTTCTTCCTTAGGCATTTTCCTCTTATCATCCTACAAGCTTATTTGAAGCACACTGTCTTATCCTTCTGAGCCAGGTGCCATTCGGATTTTTTCCTACCCTCTAAACACTAAGGAGCACCCATATCCTTTACAGTTATAAGAAATATATTAATACCATGTGCACTCCTGTCTATTCACACCTTTTCTTAACAATATCATATACTCGTGACTTCTAGGTATTTTGTCTTGACCAAATAAGGTCTTACCGTTTTCTGCCGCGGCGACAACGTTGTGTACCGCCATGACAGAATGTGACTCAATATGGTTCTAGTTATGTCATTTATGAGAAAAAGCATCACATGACCATTCTTAGTTTAGTTTATTCACTGTTTTATTTCATAATTTTTCTTTTCTGTTTGTGTATTTTAGCAAGATACTCTGATGAAGGTCTAATGTGAGACCGAAAATGTTCAGTTATTTCTTCTGTTTTTGTCTGAATGCAAAATAAATGACATTTCCTCATCTTTCATCATTTTGAGTGCCAAGTTTCATCCATCTTCTGTGATGGGATCGAATGTGGAGAGTGAGCCAGGGGAAATGCAGGGAGGGATGGGAGTCACTGAACTTGGTGATTGGGAGCGGATTTCCTGACGGATTTGTCTATTTTCTTTATGAAGTGGGAGGCCAGGTCATCAGCACAAATGTCTGTGATAGGGACTTGTGCTTTTGGCCTGAGGATGGAGTTAAAGGTGTCGAAAAGTTTCTTGGGGTTGTTGGATAGTGAGGAGATCAGAGTGGTGAAGTAGGTTTGTTTGGCGAGGTGCAGGGCAGAGTTATAGGTTTTTACCATACGTTTGAAGTGTATGAAGTCTTCTGGTGTGTGTGTTTTCCTCCATAAGCGTTCAGCACACCTAGAGCATCGCCGGAGAAATCGGGTTTGCAATGTGAGCCAGGGCTGTCTCACTCTGTGATTGGAGGTTCTGAGGGTGAGGGGAGCTACTTGGTCAAGGGTGCTTCTAAGAGTGTCATTGAAGTGATGTACAGCCAGATCAGGACAGGAAAAAGAAGAGATTGGGGACAATGAAGAGTGTAGGGAGTCTGAAAGTGTATGAGGGTTAATGGCTTGTAGATTTCTGAATGTATGGTAGGTAGGAGTGTGCTGGGGTGGGCAAGGATTTGTGAGTGTGAAGGAGAGAATGTTGTGGTAATAGAGGGGAAGCGGTGAGTTATCTAGGTAGATTGAACAGAGCCAGGTGAAGACCAGGTCCAGGGTGCTACCGTCTTTGTGTGTTTCAGAGGTTGAGAGCTGTGAGAGGCCTAGAGAAGTGGTTAGTGATAGAAGCTGGGATGCAGATGTGGAAGTGGGGCTGTTAGTGGGATGTTGAAGTCTTCCAGGATAAGGGTTGGTAGTTCTGAGGACGTGAAGTGCGGCAGCCAGGCAGAGAAATGGCCCAGGAAGTGGGTGGGTGAGCCTGGGGGCAGGTATATGTCCGCTACTCTGAGGGAGAAGGGATGAAAGAGCCTGATGGTGTAGACCTCAAAAGAAGGGAATGAGAGTGATGGAACTGGAGGGGTAACCAGGAAGGTGCATTGTGGGGAGAGAAGTATGTCGACCCCATCACCATGTCTGTTTGTGGGTCAATATCATTGAGCCACTCTGGGGAGATCTCAAGTGCGCAGTTCATTCTAGACAGCCCAGGAATTTACAAGAACTGGATGCTTTTTGCCAAGAAGAGTGGGCAGCTTTACCATCTGAGAAAATAAAAAACCTCATCCACAACTACCACAAAAGACTTCAAGCTGTCATTGATGTTAGAGGGGGCACTACACAGTATTAAGGAATGGGGTATGTGAACTTTTGATCAGGGACGTTTGGATATTTTGGGTACGTAAATTTTGAGCACAACTGTACATGAAGACAAAGAGGCCACTTCCTCATCAACCGTTTCCATCTTCCATCTGGAACTGCAACGCCTCGAATATGTTTACATCTGTGGGAATGCCGAAAAAAGCACTGGTGTCAGGAGAGAAGACATTCCAAGGGTAACTATGTTCACTCACCAGACTTGAGCGATTTTCTCCAGCATCTGCCCAATACATTCTGGTCTTCTTACAGAGAATTCCGGGCTACTCGTCTTCGAATGACCTTGCCGAAGTGATGTCACCTTGATCTCCAAAACTGGCCAAATCTTCCTCAATACCTATCCATGATACACTGGGGGACTTACCAAGAGATGCGTCCAACTCCCCCTCCTCACAGACCTCAATAGGATGAGGGAGCTCATACTCAACTTCAGCAAGTACTAACCTCTGTGCTGGGAGGTTTAATTTGAGGCAGGACCAATAAAATCAATAAAATGCCAGTGTTTACTTTCAGTGGTGTCAGCTTCAGTCTACACAAAGTGTTTATACTGCATGTACATTTAGGGTCTGTGAACACCCTGAGTTTTTATCACTTTTTTCTGGGTACTTTTGTTACCAAAAAAGAAGAGAATGTCCAGCTTCACTGAATCCGTAAAAAAAGAGTTTTCTTTATTCACAAACTTTAAACATAGAGGATACAGACTTAAGCACGAACCATATGGGTAAGAATCTCAACGCGTTTCTGGAGACTAAGCTCCCTTAATTATGGTCATGATTAAGGGAGCTTAGTCTCCAGAAACGCGTTGAGATTCTTACCCATATGTGTTGTGAATTCTGTTGTCGGGCTCCCTCCTGTGGTCATGAATGGTACTTCGGCTGGTTCTGTCCATGGACTTCCTCTGGTGGGTGTTTTTGAGTTTCACAGGTGACGAGGTTAATTCGTTAGCTGCTGCTCTATTTAACTCCACTTAGATCTTTGCTCCATGCCACCTGTCAATGTTCCAGTATTGGTCTGTTCACTCCTGGATCGTTCTTGTGACCTGTCTTCCCATCAGAAGCTAAGTTCCAGCTTGTATTTCTTTGGTTTGCTATTTTTCTGTCCAGCTTGCTATTTAATTTGTTGTCTTGCTTGCTGGAAGCTCTGGGACGCAGAGGGAGCGCCTCCGCACCGTGAGTCGGTGCGGAGGGTCTTTTTGCGCCCTCTGCGTGGTCTTTTTGTAGGTTTTTGTGCTGACCGCAAAGTAACCTTTCCTATAATCGGTCTGTTCAGTAAGTCGGGCCTCAGTTTGCTAAATCTATTTCATATCTGTGTTTGTATTTTCATCTTAACTCACAGTCATTATATGTGGGGGGCTGCCTTTTCCTTTGGGGAATTTCTCTGAGGCAAGGTAGGCTTTATTTTTCTATCTTCAGGGCTAGCTAGTTTCTTAGGCTGTGCCGAGTTGCATAGGGAGCGTTAGGCGCAATCCACGGCTATTTCTAGTGTGTTTGATAGGTTTAGGGATTGCGGTCAGCAGAGTTCCCACGTCCCAGAGCTTGTCCTTATTATCAGTAACTATCAGGTCATTCCATGTGCTCTTAACCACCAGGTCCATTATTGTCCTGACCACCAGGTCATAACACATATGGTTCGTGCTGAAGTCTGTATCCTCTATGTTTAAATTTGTGAATTTGTGACACAGCGGGTCCGTGCTCCTGAGGTTTGGTGAGCACGGGTGAGCAGGTTTATATTCCTTCTTTCTAAGACTTTTGTCACCAACAAAGTGATTTAGATTGCTGAAGTCTCATGCACACGTTGCTTATATTTTCCTTACAGATTTGCAGCAGAAATAAATAAATAAATAACTTGCACCAAAACGCATTTATGGAGCATTTTTTCTTCGAGAGATGCCGAAATTTCTACTGCGACTATACAGTAGTTACAGATGTTTTGACCCTCCATGGTCTTACTCATTGAGTCGCTGAGAGAGAAAGAACATGTGAGCATATAGTATAAAACATAAGGACATCTGTTTGTGAACAGACAAATAAAGTAATGTCTTTAATTTAATTTTTTCTTTTTTTCCAGTGGCATTACTTATTATCCCATATTCACATTATCACTTCAAGGTCTATAGCCATGTTTTAAATTTTTGCTTCAACCTTTGAATCCTGTTATATGGTTACAAACCCCCCACCCCTCTCACAATGTTTTTTTTTTACTTATTTTTTTTTATTTATCTGTTTTTCTATACTTTTACTTTATTTGCCTGTAACTATAGTCATTTTGTATATGATCAATTACTTTGCTCCCTTGTAACACTGGTTTTGCTTCTTGGATTGTAATAAATGAAATTCATTTTCACCATAAATCTCAAGAGTGTGTCGTGATCTTCTGATTATTCACGATTTTTCGAGATGTACAAAAAAAAAAAAAAAAATTAAGTTTGCACACCCTGATTGTGTGTTTCGCCTGCTGCGATTTTCCAGCTCCAGTGCTGGCATTGGCAACAAGAACAGGAGCCATGTTATCTTGGATAGCTTTGTTTCTGAAGTTGTGCCTTGATAGCTCACCCTCTCCAAACTTTTTGTAGTCAAACCAAATCAGCTTTCAAATACAAATATGATCATATTTGTCCTAAATGTTCCGTTCCTTTGATAGTTTCATCTCATAGATTACTACGATATTATTTGAATTATTTATAAAAGAGTTTTTGTCCTTTTACATAGAGCACAATGAGGTCCATTTAGCCCTCGAAAACATTTTATTTTGAGCTTCTGTTGGATTTAGATATAATTCGTAATAAGAGATGATAATTTTGTTGACCTGCAAACCCAGTATGTTCTGAATATTATCACTAAATGTAATCCCGCGTTAAAGATTAACGTTAAGCATGAAGCAAAAGGCTTATCGGATCTGACGTAACAATGATTTTAAAGAATAAACAACATATATCTGTTTTATAGTTATTACTACAGTACATGTGTGATAATACTTGGCATGAGCGGGTGAGCAAATATTGTCATTTTATGCAACCACCAAGATAACGTCACCTTCCACATGCATATAAGCAAAGCTTCCTCCGTTTTAGGCTCACTCACGAAAATCCTGTTGGACAGTAAGTATTACTGACTCTAAATTTCTTTGAACATGTCTTTTTTGTTAGGATTTTAACACTTTCACAAGCTTTACTTCCGACTTTCACTTAAATAAACTTTGCATTAGAATATTTTAACGTGTATTGGAGACACCCATAACTCCTTATCGTGCTCTCACCCTGAGTTACAGGATTTATCAAAATCCAAAGTTGCATTAATAATTCTGCAAGCTTCGAAACTGAAATCTCTTAGTATTTTTAGGCTACGTTCGCATGGCCAGTAAACATCCAGTTTATTATTGACATTTATGGACAACAGTGCCCAAATCCAGGTGAAGAAAATCCCCAAAATTTATTTTATTCTTCCATAGATGCGACGTTTTGATCTGTCATAAGTCTTTTTCAAGCATCTTGACCTGCCATAGGTCTTTTTCAAGCATCTAGTCATGCCATAGGTCCTTTACAAGTAGGCTTGAAAAAGACCTATGGCAGTTCAAAACATCACATCTAAAGCAGAATAAAATAAGTTTGGGGGATTTATTTCACCTGTATTTTACCAAATGGACTCCTTGGGACTTCCCTGACGGTGCTTCTACACTGGGGCGTAGTTGCCCTATATACCTGTCCATATTGGAGAGCTGCGAGCTTTTTTTTTTACTTATGTAACAATTTGATCAGTTTAAAAAAATTATTTAAATTGGATCCATTTTTTTTTTATTGAAATCTATGGAAAACCATTCCTTAATCCATTAATTATCAATCTGTATTACTTTCATTTGAAACTAATTCAATAAGCGAAAAAACAATCCTTTTCAAATGTATAGTAATCTGGAGGTTAGCTAACGACGTGAGGTGGCGCATGAATCCCTCTACTTCTGCATTATAAAGCAGTTGATATCATTTCTCCCCTAGAAGATGCAATATGGCATGTTTTGGAACATGTCATTATTTTTTTTCCGCACGGTTTCTCGAAAAATAAATCTATGCAAGCTTATACAAGTCTTCTCATAATGGTGGACACAAGCTCTTCAACTTTATCCCATATCAACTGTGTCCATTATTCTACACAATAATGAGCTAACAATATAAATAATATTATTGTTTTAATGATTGATGGGCATCCCAGCTGTGGGATCCATAGAGATCATACTTTCTACTTGCTAAGAATTCCTCTTTTAGGTCCTCCCTTGCTTATTTAGTCTAAATAAATTTTCATCGTAAGTTATGGTGGCACCAGGCTGTCTTCTATACTCAAGCTGTAGCTCAGGAGGGAACAGTTAACAGATGGAGTGGTTTTTGTCATAGCCAGACCATGGAGCCTATGAGGGCCAAAAAAGGTCCCTATTAGTGATGGGCGAACGTGCGCCACACTTATCGATACTCTATCAAGCATTGGACTGCCATATTGAGCATCGGGAAGTGATGAATATCACACGGTGCTCGAGTGCTCGTTTCCCGGAGGCTCCTGACTCAAGAACTAGTGGAAGAGAGACACACTCTCTCTGGGCCTCGCCAGTCCACGAGCTTTTGGAAAAAGTGCTCAAGTTCCCCATTCACTACAATTTTGCTTGCTACTTGAGTCAAGCACGTCTGCACTTCCAAAATGCTTTTCACTGCTCGATCATCACTAGTCCCTATATAAGAAGACATGTACTATTAAAAACCTATGATAGTTGGGGTCCCAGGTGGAGACTTTTCATTGGGGTCTATAAATTTCAAGCTACACCACTGCTCCTTTATGTAATGATCCTAGGAAAATGAAGAAAAGCTGAAAAGTAAGGCTTCTGTTCAGAATATAGAAGCGTAGAAGCCTGATAGTCTGGCAGTAATCAGTGTATACAAATTCAATCATTTTTTCTACTCTTTAATATTTTAACAGAAAGTATCTGGATCCTTGACAACTTGCTAAGCAAATATGAAGGTCTTTCTCTGCCTCGGCTTCCTTCTCTGCTTGTATCTTGGCTCAGAAGCGAAAGTCTATTCCCGTTGTGAGTTGTACAGAATCTTTCAGCAAACTGGACTGGCTGGATATCATGGCTACAGTGCTGCAAACTGTATGTATAAAATAACCAGAACAAAGTATTATCTATCAGTTCTACTAACCTAACAATTTTATAGACATTTGCAGTCTAGTATTGGTTCTGTAAGCTACAACCTCTGCAAGCAGCTGTAACAAACTGCAGATGCAATGTCAATGCATGCCCGTCAGTGCATGGGCATATCTATAGCGGAGCGCATGACGAAGTTGCATCCAGGCCATGGTACTTGATGGGAGATCTAGGGTGCCTCTGACATATTAATAGACTGACACCAGTATTATCATTGGCACATGATGCATTGCTTTAAATTAAACTACAGAGCTTCCACCTTTTTGAATAAGGGCAAGAAAACCCCAACAGGAGCAAAAGGTCCTGTCAAATTCCTACAGATTCAGAAACCCGACATTATCATTTTTTCATACATCTGTGACATGGGAGGACAAAACGTGCTGTAACCTGGCTGTAGACAGTACTTAGCACTATTGCTGTAGAGAAAAGAGGACATTTAAGTCCTTCACCCATTCCCACCATAGCTACTGCTCTTTTACCTCTGCTTGTTTGAATTGGATCTACAGAAACCCTTATCCTGTTTCAGCTCAGGGAGTCACCTAGATTGCTAAGATAGTTTATAAAAAAAAATCTGGTCGGATGTCAACTATGGTAGACCTCCAGTACAACCTGGAGACACGTTTGATAAGTATGTATGTCAAGTGCTAGAGTTTAGAAAAATGAATTAAAGGACCCTCGTCCAGCGTCCACAACTGTACTCCATGGCAGCCAGACAAGAGCATTGTGAATTTCCGACCACCTGTCGGCATCCTGGGAGTCTGTCCTAATTAGTAAGTATTCTAGGTCATGATGTTGCTGTGACATAGCGCAGAATAACGGTATGAGGTTCACAGTGCTTTAGTTTGGCTACCATAGGGCATTAGTACATGGAGTAACTGGAGGACAAAAAAGTGCAATAGGGTCTTATTCGATAAAAGAGGAAGTGTAAAAACAGGGAAATTGCTCACCTAGTACAGTTATGTATCAAACAACAGGGAAAGAGCATGGATAAATCAGCTGATCCACGGGTAAGCGAACCATAACGGTAAAGAAAAATTGATAATATGTGGTTCCACTGTGTGGCTGAAGAAGATCGAAAGTAAAATTCCACGAGACACAGGGAAACCTGATACGGTTTTATTATCAATGAGTTTCCAAGTCATCCAACTTCTTCATCAGGATTTAAGCACACTGGACTCTGGTAATCAGAGGACATGACAGTTTGTTATAGAGCAAGGAGAGACAAAGCTAGTAATTTTATATATTTTACTCCAAAAGGTAAGCAGTGTTTACAGAAGCATAAAAAGATATTATAAAAGTAGACAAGTATTGTATGTACAGTACAATTACAAATAAAATGAGATTAAAGTTGAAAAACACTTACATTTCATTCATATAATTTCATCTCATGGCTGACTGTGTGCTGGGGAGAGCACACATCTAGATGCATCACACACCTGTCTCGCAGTTAGACCCAGGACAAAGACTAGTGAAGACTGATGTCTCACTCACTTATCTCCCAGCCCAAAACCAAGGCACTCCCCCTGTGGTGACCTCACTCAGAGGCTGGATCCTCCCCTTCCTTAGAGTTATTACATACAATTTCTATACATAACTCGCTGTATGAACCTTGTATATGAACGGCACAATGATCATTCTGTTCATCACATTAGGGGGGTTATTTTAAGTATAAATGTGGCATAGATACATGACCCACTTATGGAGAAATCCACTCCATGCAACTCGTTGGGTTTAGCTCCCAGTGAATTCAGTGAGCTATAGATCTATCGGTGGACATCCGTAATATATAATCCTTATATCTCTTGCCCTGATCAGTGCCAGCATACATACAGCATACATAACTTTAAAAGAACAATAGAGTCCCATGCATTTTGGAAATGGCTGTACCAGTTTTAGCTAGTATCAGGTGGGAGTGAGGATGAGGGGTTTAGGGAGAGGCTGGCTTTCGCAGCTCAGAGCCAAAAAAATTCCTCTTGCTGACACACTGGTCTCTCATTACCACTATATAGCAGAGGAGGGAGTTTCCTGCAGGCTAAGAGAGCAGAAGAGCTTCTAGGCAGAGTGAAGAAGGGGGTCTAGAAAAGCCCACAGAATGTGCCTGAAAAGCCATGGACCTTTTAGGTATTTACTCAAAACATGGCATATTCATATTATCGTGACAATATTTTACTTTTTTTTTCACCTCTTTGAGCAATTAATAATGGCTTGTCCAAAAGTGGACAACCCATAAGCTCAGCACCAGCAGGGGGATGCACACATGCTTGAACTGTTTCTAGTTAGGCAACTCAACTATTTACATATGCAACTTAAGGACTTGCAGAACAACGTGTGATTGGAAGATCCTCCTGAGTTTACAATCCAATAAAATCCTTGCTCATCTTAGTTGTTTTGCTGTCTTTGCTCAAATAAAATGTGCAGCCGACAGAATTATTAGAGATTGGATGTTGGTATGAGTACACTGAAATGTTATTCTATTTCACTTAACAGGGATATGCCTTGCCTACTATGAGAGTAACTATAACACAGCCGCTGTAAACAACAATGGTCCAAGCCGTGACTATGGAATATTTCAGATCAACAGCAAATGGTGGTGCAATGACGGAAAAACTGCAGGAGCAGTAAATGCTTGTCGCATCAGTTGCCAAAGTAATTATATTCACGGTGGCTCAGTGGTTAGGCCTGCAGACTTGCTGTGCTAAGATCCTAAGTTCAAATACCACCTAGGATAACATCTGCAAGGCGTTTGTATGTTATCTTCATGTTTGTGTGGGATTCCTTCCATACTGCAGAAACATACTCATTTCTTACATATTAATCTTCTTCAGTGTTGTGTTTTCACATATGTAAAGTTTCTTCAGCATTTTTTTGGCATTTCCTTTCCTGTCCATATAGCTATGTATGAAGCTGTAATGTCCTCTCACTATCTAAATTTACACTAAAAAGGGCTGCTGCATTCCATGATTTTGCTTTTATACAGGCTACAATAGTTTATCCTGGTTGGTCTTGATTTACCATGTAGTATCATAGCTGCAAGGCATGATTGGGAACCTTTTGGCCTTGCCCAAGATTATGTGATCTTTCTCTGGCCATTTTAGGTGATTTTTGCTAAAGGATAGTAAATAGTTCACAGTCACTGGGCAAAGCTCATTCCTAAATATTTGACACAAATTCAATTTGCATCATATCGATTCACTTATCTCTATTGCTTAGCAAAAATGTTACCTAGATAACCCAATTTCAGCGTAATTACATTAACAGTTTTCATAGTAATTTACATATGTTTATATTTTTAGGTCTCTTGAATGATAACATTTATGATGATATCGAGTGTGCTAAACGAGTTGTGAGAGACCCCAATGGCATCTCAGCTTGGTAAGAAATTTATATATATTCTAAGAGATATTCTCTGTACAGTTAAAGGGTTTCTCTTCATCTTTAGAAGAGACCAGAATCTCTATCATAAAATTCAATGAAATGAGCGTACAAAAATAACTAAAGATCAAAGAAATAATATTTATGCTTCACAGTGAGCAGTTCATATTTTGGCTGCAGAATTGCTGTTTTTCACACTCATTTTGGTGGCAGAATTGCAGTTTTTCACACTCTACCCAGAAAAATTACATGACAATGAAAAACTGAAAAACAAAATCCTGAAATGAATTAAGATCTCACTTCCTGAAAACCTGAGTGTCAAGCACCTGCTACTTTGCAGTGGCAGAAGCACATGTGTGGGTGCATCGCCCTTATGGCACAGAGCAAAAATGGGCACCGTATGCCCGCCCCTAGAGCTTTCCTCCAACTGTGCTGCTAGGATGTGCGATAGAAAACCTAAAAATGTGATACACAGCCAGATGGTATGGAAAACAGAATATTTTGTAGCAAATTACATAAATATCTTGGAGAATTAATAAAAGGAGAGACCACCAGGTAGTGAAAGAGTACAGGACAACACAATAGGGTATGCATCTACTATATAATTGTCTAAGGGTCACTTCCGTCTTTCTGTCTCTCCTTCTGTCTTTCTTTCTGTTGCGGAAATCCCAAGTCACTGATTGGTCGCGGCAAAACGGCCACGACCAATCAGCGACTGGCACAGTTCAGCGGCTACTTCCTCCCCTGCAGTTAGCGCCCGCTCCATACTCCCCTCCAGTCAGCGGTCACACAGGGTTAATGGCAGCATTAACGGACCGTGTCCGTTAATGCTGCTATTAACCCTGTGTGACCAACTTTTTACTATTGATGCTGCCTATGCAGAGCATACACACTAATGCTTTTCGGCTTTGCCCACAGTTGGGCAAAGCATACTGCGCACGCGCAGAAGGCAATTTGAAGGCGCACTCGAGGGACCTGTACGCGAACAACACTATTCCCAGAAAGGAATGCATACAGCACGCCGATTTGGGGTAGGGAGAGGGGCCAGAACCAACGCCCATCGGACCAGACCGAGGATATTTCCATACAGCGCGGGAGCAATATAAAAGGTTCTTATGGGGGGATTCATGGGGAGTCGGGGAGTTTCACAAGTAGTAGGGGAATGTATAGCTCACATTCTATTAGATGATATTTTTAGTTGATAGGCAAAAAAACTGGTGACAGGTTCCCTTTAAGAGACCATAGAGCAGTTACAGGAGCTGCCACAATTCTTATCTATGTATAAAAGAGAGCAGGAAGAAGGGGCTTGTGGAAAATGAAGTGTCACACTGCACAAAGAGTCACAGTTATGGAAGTTCTGGAATCAAAATTATGCAAAAAAATGTTGTCTACTGATGAGTATGTAGCTACATGCTTCACACTTACATATCTGATCCCTTATAAAGAGATGTTTAAAAATTGCTGGATTGGAGCTTTAAATCAAATGGGATGTATTTCTTTTGTTAGTAGAAAGGTCATATAGGTGTTTGTTAACATTTAATTCTTCTTATTCACAGGGTTGCTTGGAGGAATCACTGCAAAGGAAAGAATCTGAGCCATTTTTCAGCAGGATGCTAAATAGTTCAACATATTTAATTCACCCATCATTATCATTGCATGTCTGTAATTGGGTATTACACAATAAATACTGAATGCCAAAAAATTAGTGAAGGATTCTATTTATCTGTGGTCATTCATGCTTGGAAAGGAAGTTAACATCGTCGGTGGTAAAGAGTCATCAGTAGATTTATTAAAAAGAAATAATAATAAAGACACACAAATTAAAAACCAAATCCAGATAACCAAAATTATAAAAAAGGAATGAAACTCAACTGCTAATTCAAACCATCAGCCACAACCAATTTTTAATGTCCTGGGGTATCGAAGAAGGTTGTCACTCAGGATTTTACGGTACATGGCTCTATCCATTCTCCATTTGATATGGTGAAGTAGTCCTGTAAACTTAGCAGAGAAACACCCCCAAAACATAATGGTTCCACCTCCATGCTTGACTGTGGGGATGGTATTCTTTGGGTCATAGGCAGCACTTACTCCAAACACCACAAGTTGAGTTAATGCCAAAGACCTCAATTTTTGTCTCATCTGCCCACAGCACCTTCTCCCAATCACTCACAGAATCAACCAGGAGTTCTGATGGGCCTGCACATGTGTCTTCATGAGCAGGGGGACCTTGTGGGCACTGCAGGATTTTAAACCTTTATGGCCTAATGTGTTACCAATGATTTTCTTGGTGATTGTGGTCCCAGCTGCCTTAGGATCATTAACAAGTTCCACCCATGTAGATTTAGGCTGATCTCTCACCATCGTCATGATCAAGGTTACCCATGAGGTGAGATTTTGCATGGTGCCCCAGACTGATGTCAATTGGCAGTCATTTTGTATTTCTTCCATTTTCTTATTATTGCACCAACAGTTGTCTCCTCACCCAGCATCTTACTTATGATTTTGTAGCCCATTCCAGCTGTGTGCAGGTCTATGATCTTGTCCCTGACATCCTTGTAAAGCTCTTTGGTTTTGCCCATGTTGTAGAGGTTAAAGTCTGACTGATTGTTTGAAACAAACAAGATGGCTAACCGCACTTCACAATCTGGAGCGCCCGTCCAGGTCCAGGGAACCAACTAGGGCCATAGAAAGTCCAATATGAAAAAGTGACAGCGCTCCATCCGGGTGTAGTCCAAAATCAAAACTTTATTCAGCCATAAAACAGCAGACAGCAACGTTTCGACCCTGTGGGTCTTTATCAAGCATGTCTAACAGTGCAAAGTGTCGGCTATATATAGCACAAGTGCCACGCAGGGCACCAATCCCCAACAAGCCGCACCCACCATATAATTAACAATATATACAGCATTAAAAACAAAGATCAGACATCTACCAAATAAAAATCTCCCCACCCAGATATAATCCGCATACACAAAATGTAAACAAATCCCCCAAATACATCAAAATACAGCTCAATCCAGAGAAGTTTCATCTGTCAAAAACAGGAGGCGTGATCTTCATAAGAAAGTCCACCAATCATCGCATCACCACATGGGGTTGTAAACAATCCACTGCCAATCGATTCCAGGCTCTCTTACGCGTCATAGATCCAAACGATGCAGTCAGAAGAATCACATGACCGGAAATCACCTCCCCACCAATAGCGAAACCTGTAACAAAATCAATATAACACTGCATACAGCTCAAACGTCCAGCCACCACCCACCCAGGCCGGAAGACGCAGGCGCAACAACGTCAAGACACGCCCCCCTTCGGGAGCCTATCCAGAGCGGAGAGCGTCATGCGCACACCCCCCGAAGAGAGCGGGGCTGGATCGGAGCGTTGCCACAGTAACCGCAACGCTACCATCGCCATAGTGCTCAACAACCACCGGCTAAAACCAACGATGTGATGGCGAGGATGCACCCACGGATCCCCACCCGAGTCAGAACCCCACCAAATAGTGGGAGAACCACACAGGGGACAGGTCCGCAGTGCGCACACCCCGCACATCACACCGGGTAAGCCACCACGCTTGTCGAGACAACCGCAGCCCAGGCATTACACGTGCAGCACCAGGTACAGCATATTGGAACAGGGAAATACCAGCGGCATCTCTATACAGAATCTATAAAATCTCAAAAAGGGGGAACACATCCTGTAAGAAAAAGAATCATATAATAGAGAACCCATATTAGAGGGAATCGCAAAAATTAGTAGACAACCCGGGGGATATGTCAACACTCGATTAGGCCCCCATAACCCATATGTGGCCGACGGGGAACACACAGCCCAGGAAACCCAATAGGGTCTCATATCATAGACTAGGCCTTTCACTTCTCATCACCGTCGATTGTGCCAAAGTATATCTGAAATACAAACAATCAAGGGATACAGCACACCTATGACAACACATAATAAATCTGGGCAGCAAAGACATTAAAAACAAATACCGACAATGATGGAACCGACATCCTACCGAGTACATACATGCAAGTTGAAATCAATATTAAGGCCCTTAGGTTGTAATGACCCCAATGTATAGATCCAACGAAGTTCCTTAGCTTTGAGAATTTGTAGTCTATTGCCTCCCCTCCTGAGCACTGGTACACTGTCAATCACCCTAAACCTAAGTTGATTCACTGAATGTTTATTATCAACGAAGTGTTTAGGCACTGGTAATTCCGTGAGTCCTGTTCTCACTGTACTCTTATGTTTGGTAATGCGTGCTCTTACCTCCATGGTTGTTTCACCAACATAAGTGAGCCCACACGGGCATACAATCATGTACACAACAAAACTAGAAGTACACGTGTATCTTTCCTTAAGAAAAATTTTTTTACCAGTGAGCGGGTGATGAAAAAACTCCCCCTTTAACATATTGTTACAACAGGAACAACCCAGACATGGAAAATTACCATTCTTGACTGTGCTCAGGGTACTTTGAATAGATCTTTTAGAGGTCCCAATATCAGACTTCACAAGTTTATCCCTGAGGTTACGTCCCCTTCTAAATGACATCATCGGGGGCGCCTCAAACTTAGGGACAGAGGGTAAACCTCGCTGTAGTAGGGACCAATGTCGTCTCAGTATATTCCCAACCCGACTACTCGCTGAGTTATATGTTGATACAAAGGGGATTCTATCAGTAGTGGATTCGACACGAGTTTTGTTTCGAATACTCGAACGGAAGCAGCTGTTAGCCTTATTCTTATATTTAATCACCTCCCTTGCTGGATATCCCCTAGCGATGAACTTATTACACATCTCGCTCAGTCTCATATCAACACGTTCCTCATCTGACACAATACGTCTCACCCTCAGAAGTTGGCTCCACGGAAGGGAACCCACCATTTTCCTCGGGTGATTACTATCAAAGGCTAATAATCCATTCTTATCTGTTGTTTTAATAAAAATGTCGGTCTCTAATTTGTTACCAGCCTTGTAGACCAAAGTGTCCAGAAATTGTATCTGAATGGTAGACTGAGTCAAAGTAAATTTTAGTTCAGGATAGATTTGATTCAAAGAATCATGGAAGGCCTCCAACTCAAGGGAGGACCCCTCCCATATCACAAAAATGTCATCAATGTATCGCCACCAGGCTCTGACGTGGCGCCAGAGGTTGGAACTGTACACGAACGCATCCTCAAGTACCGCCATGTAGATGTTGGCATACGTGGGGGCCACATTGGACCCCATGGCGGTACCCCTTAATTGCAAGAAAAACTCATCCCCAAGCAGAAAAAAATTCCGCCTGAGGATGAACTCAAGCAATGTGAGGATGAGTCGTGCACACTCGGGGGCCACGTCAGAGCCCGATAGCATACATGAGACCGCTTCAAGACCTTTATCGTGCTCAATGGAGGTATATAAAGATACCACATCGAATGAAGCCAGGATGGTAGAATCAGAAATGGTGATGTTTTCAATCTTATTCAAAAAGTTTCCCGTGTCCCGAATATATGACTTTGCAGATGTAGCATATGACCTTAATACGCGGTCCAAAAAAATTGCAACACTATTGAAGAGAGAGCCCCTACCCGAGACGATAGGTCATCCCGGGGGATTATATAGATCTTTATGTATTTTAGGCAGTACATATAGTACTGGGACCACCGGAGACTCAACGATCAAAAAATCAGCCAGCTTATGGTCAATGAGTCCCATGGCTAGGGAGTCACTGACCACAAGCTGTAATTCCCTCTGAAAACGGAATGTCGGGTTACATGATAGTTTCTCATAAACAGCCCCATCGTCCAACTGCCTTAATATTTCTGACTTATATTTAGTACTGTCCATAACCACCACCGCCCCACCTTTATCAGCTGGTTTAATCGTTATTAGGGAGTTATCAGCTAAAGTCCTCAACGTGTCCCTCTCGACCGTTGTTAAGTTGTTGACCCTGACAGATTTAAAGTCCTTCTTCAATTTTTCAATATCCCTGCATACCAATTCAACATAAGATTCCACAAAATGGTTTCTAATGGGAGGTTGAAAATTGCTTTTACAATGCAGGCCCACCCCTTTCAGAGTGAAGCCATTCTCATTATTCAACCTGCTAGTATTGGGGATTTCAGGGCTCTCCATTTTTTCAGAAAAGAAGGTAGATAGTCTTAGTCTTCTGAAAAAAGCTTGTAGATCTACCTCTAATGTAAACCAGTCAGGGTTATGTGTGGGGTAAAATGATAACCCCTTGGACAGTACCTTAATCTCCATATCCGACAGGGCAGTAGACGAGATATTCACAACCAACTCCTCACTATCATTTAGTTGTCCTTCCTGTTCCTCGTTCTCATGGTCACATTCCGTCCCGGTCGTTGCTCCCGGGATGTCCCTCCATTTCCTATGTTTGCGGCCCCCTCTCCGACCACGTCTCCGGGGGTGGTTTTGTCCACCTTCTCTTGACCTAAAAAAATGTTGGCGCTGTTGTATCTGTCTGGGCCCTGCTCAGGAGGGGAAGCAATAGACTACAAATTCTCAAAGCTAAGGAACTTCGTTGGATCTATACATTGGGGTCATTACAACCTAAGGGCCTTAATATTGATTTCAACTTGCATGTATGTACTCGGTAGGATGTCGGTTCCATCATTGTCGGTATTTGTTTTTAATGTCTTTGCTGCCCAGATTTATTATGTGTTGTCATAGGTGTGCTGTATCCCTTGATTGTTTGTATTTCAGATATACTTTGGCACAATCGACGGTGATGAGAAGTGAAAGGCCTAGTCTATGATATGAGACCCTATTGGGTTTCCTGGGCTGTGTGTTCCCCGTCGGCCACATATGGGTTATGGGGGCCTAATCGAGTGTTGACATATCCCCCGGGTTGTCTACTAATTTTTGCGATTCCCTCTAATATGGGTTCTCTATTATATGATTCTTTTTCTTACAGGATGTGTTCCCCCTTTTTGAGATTTTATAGATTCTGTATAGAGATGCCGCTGGTATTTCCCTGTTCCAAAATGCTGTACCTGGTGCTGCACGTGTAATGCCTGGGCTGCGGTTGTCTCGACAAGCGTGGTGGCTTACCCGGTGTGATGTGCGGGGTGTGCGCACTGCGGACCTGTCCCCTGTGTGGTTCTCCCACTATTTGGTGGGGTTCTGACTCGGGTGGGGATCCGTGGGTGCATCCTCGCCATCACATCGTTGGTTTTAGCCGGTGGTTGTTGAGCACTATGGCGATGGTAGCGTTGCGGTTACTGTGGCAACGCTCCGATCCAGCCCCGCTCTCTTCGGGGTGTGTGCGCATGACGCTCTCCGCTCTGGATAGGCTCCCGAAGGGGGGCGTGTCTTGACGTTGTTGCGCCTGCGTCCTCCGGCCTGGGTGGGTGGTGGCTGGACGTTTGAGCTGTATGCAGTGTTATATTGATTTTGTTACAGGTTTCGCTATTGGTGGGGAGGTGATTTCCGGTCATGTGATTCTTCTGACTGCATCGTTTGGATCTATGACGCGTAAGAGAGCCTGGTATCGATTGGCAGTGGATTGTTTACAACCCCATGTGGTGATGCGATGATTGGTGGACTTTCTTATGAAGATCACGCCTCCTGTTTTTGACAGATGAAACTTCTCTGGATTGAGCTGTATTTTGATGTATTTGGGGGATTTGTTTACATTTTGTGTATGCGGATTATATCTGGGTGGGGAGATTTTTATTTGGTAGATGTCTGATCTTTGTTTTTAATGCTGTATATATTGTTAATTATATGGTGGGTGCGGCTTGTTGGGGATTGGTGCCCTGCGTGGCACTTGTGCTATATATAGCCGACACTTTGCACTGTTAGACATGCTTGATAAAGACCCACAGGGTCGAAACGTTGCTGTCTGCTGTTTTATGGCTGAATAAAGTTTTGATTTTGGACTACACCCGGATGGAGCGCTGACTGATTGTTTGAGTCTGTGGATAGGAATCTTTTATAAAGGTGACTATGTAAGACAGCTGTCTGTAATGCAGGTAATGAGTTGACTATTAGTGTCTAACTGATCTGTAGGAACCAGAACTCTTAATGGTTGGTAGGGGATCAAATACTTATTTCTCAATTCAAAATGCAAATAACTTTATATAATTTATACATTGTGATCTTCTGGATTCTATTTTTGATGTTCTATCTCTCAATGTTAAAATTAACCTACCCTTAATATTATAGACTGTTCATGTATTTGTCAGTGGGTAAACTTGCAAAATAAGCAAGGGATCAAATACTTATTTCCCCCACTGTAAGGTAATACATGTCTTAATGATATAGCAGGGGTTGGGGTAGCCCCCCACATAGAACGTAATGTAGCCCCCTCATAGAATATAATACAGCCCCAATATAGAATATAGTGCAGCCATCATAAAGTATAAGGCAGCCCCCCACATAGAACATAAAGCAGTCATATAGTATTATGGCCACCACTTACTCACTCACTGATATATATTGTATTTTTGGGACCATAAAAACGCACCTAGGCATTGGAGGAGGAAAATAGAAAAAAAAATTGAAGTAAACCATCCTGGTATATATGCAGTTGTGCTCAAAAGTTTACATATCCCTGCAGAATTTTTGCTTTCTTGGCCTTTTTTCATAGAATATGAATAATAACACCAAAACTTTTTCTCCACTCATAGTTAGTGGTTGGGTGAAGCCATTTATTGTCAAACTACTGTGTTTTCTCTTTTTAAATCAAAATGACAACCCAAAACATCCAAATGACCCTGATCAAAAGTTTACATACCCCATTTCTTAATACCGTGTATTGTCCCCTCTAACATCAATGACAGCTTGAAGTCTTTTGTATTAGTTGTGGATGAGGTTCTTTATTTTCTCAGATGGTAAAGCTGCCCACTCTTCTTAGCAAAAAGCCTCCAGTTCCTGTAAATTTCTGGGCTGTCTAGCATGAACTGCGCACTTGAGATCTCCCCAAAGTGGCTCAATGATACTGAGCTCAGGAGACTGAGATGGCCACTCCATAACCTTTACTTTGTTCTGCTGTAGCCAATGACAGGTCGAATTGGCCTTGTGTTTTGGATTGTTGTCAAGTTGGATGATCCTCCTCTGTGCTTTACAGAAGGAATGGTGTTCCTTTCATCATAGGCCTTGTTAACCTGTCTCCGAATGCAATGTTTGTGGTTGTGGCCAAAAAGTTTAATTTTGGTCTCATCACTCCAAATTACTTTGTTCCAGAAATTTTGAGTCTTGTCTCTGTGCTGTTTTGCGTATTGTAGGTGAGATACTTTGTTTCATTTGCGCAGTAATGACTTTCTTCTGGTGACTCGAACATGCAGCCCATTTTTCTTCAAGTGCCTCCTTATTGTGCATCTTGAAACACGCACACTGCTAGATTTCAGAGAGTCCTGTATTTCAGCTGATGTTATTTGTGGGTTGTTTTTTTTTTGCATCCCGAACAATTTTCATGGCAGTTGTGGCAAAATTTTTGTTGGTCTATCTGACCGTGGTTTTGTTTTTACTGCCCCTGTTTTTGCATTTGTTAATCGCAGTTTGAACACTGCTGACAGGCATTATCAATTCCTTGGATATCTTTTTGTATCCCTTTCTTGTTTTATGCAGTTCAATTTCCTTTTCCCGTAGATGCGTTGACAATTCTTTTGCTTTCCCCATGATGCAAGAGTCTGTCTGGATCCCAGAAACTCACTCAGCTTTTATGCACACACACACTGATTACAAGCAAACAGGTCACAGGTGAGGATGTTACCTTTAGTAACCATTCAAACCCATTGAGTCAACTTCTGTGCATGTTATCAGACCAAAATCAGCAGAGTGTTATCATTCATATGCTCTGAAAAAAGGCCAAGAAAGCAAAAATTCTGCAGGGGTATGTAAACTTTTGAGCACAACTGTATGTCCCTAATCCAGGAATACATAGCCCCTTCATCACCATCCTGGTATGCATGGCCGCAATCCCCATCCTGGTATAAATTGTCCCCTCATCCCCACCCTGGTATGCATGGCCCCCTCATCCCCAACTTGGTATGCATGGCCCCTCATCCCCAGCCTGGTATGAATGGCCACCTCATCCCTATCCTGGTAGGATGGCTCCCTCATCCCCAGTCTGGTATGCATGGCCCCTTCTTCCCCAGCCTGGTATGCATGGCCCCCTCATCCCCAGCCTTGTATGAAAGGCCTTATCCCCATCTACAGTAATGTCATGTGCTGCTTAAAAGCAGAGGACAGCTGCCAGAATATTAACTACTCTTCATGCCTGGGACTATAGGAGTGGAGAGCAGTGAATATTTAAATATTAATTTCACTTTAATAGTGGACAGTGTAAGCTACAGCCGCTGGCTTCCTGATGCTTGGTGATCACATGTACTCTCTACCAAAGGGAATGAATATTCACTGCTCTCCATATCCAAGAGCATGGAGAGCAGTGAATATTAATTCTCTTTAGTAGCAGGCACATGTGATTGCCGAGCAGCTACAGGAACTAGCAATCAATATTCACTGCTCTCCACACCCTTGGGCATGGGGAGCAGTGAATATTCATTGCTCTTTAGCAGTGAGAACAGACTTTAGCCATAGCAGCCGGCTCCTACCTCCTTCACCCGCCACTCCACCGCTGCTGCTCCGCTGGTGCTGGGCAGGCCCACCTGACTCATGGGCCGCATAGCAGCTGTGGGGTGTACCACAATTAGCGACACACCACTGGCTGGGGGTCCCTTGGGCAGCTGTGGTCCTAGGCATCTGCTGGCCCTGTATGCCAGCCAATGTCAGTGCCTGGGCCCACCTGAGTCCACCTACTTTCTTTTTGGAACAATAGATTTTTTATTGTCTCCTCCTTTTTGCCAGCATGTATCCTGTCAATACCAAAGATTTTTAATTCATAAGGGTTACAATTCTGGGATACCTTAAAATGCCTAGAAAATGTATTTAAAGCGCTCACATTATCCACATCATGGGCAGCCATAATGTTCCTCACATGTTCATGTGTTCTGACACATACTGAGAGCAGTAGAGCTGAATGAATATTTCATTGCTCGGTTCAGAATACGTTCGCCAAATTTGCAATATTCGCAGATTAATTCATTGAATATTCAAACATTACTGAACACCATTCAGGTCAATGGGAGGCAAAACAAACACTTGCACAACACCTTATAACTGCCCCAAATGCTGCTAAAACACATCAAATTAGGGGCAGACACCTGGAAAGTGGCCTCAATTCACCCAGAGTGCTAATTGTAGAATGGCACTGCAACAATCAGCCAGGCATGAGGTATTGGGGTCTGGGACACCATTTACAGTTTTCAATTGAATGTCACAGTAGGATAAGGTGGGTGAGGGATCGGTGTAGGCCTCCTTTGCTGGGAGTCCTGATATCACATGCAACACCTCTACCTGCTTTCATTCTGAGCCACATTCAGGTGGCACAAATATCAGTTTTGCAGACTATCAAAATTTAAGGATAGTAACACGGGTATTTGAGTCCAAGGAAGTGGAGGCCTGACGGTCTTGGAGGCCTACTGCTACAGGCAACATGCATGAAGGATACCCAACCAGGAGTGTTCACATTTCCAAAAATTATTGGCAGACAATACCAAAGTGGTATCAATTTCACCACAGTATAGATAGTATAATCTTCCACTACAGCAAACCATACAGTGGTAGATCAACCATGACTGTTCACATTTTCACAAATTTTTATTAACATCAGTAGAAGCAGTCACAGCAGGCACAGAAGCTACACTAAAGATATCACAGAGTGCAGTTACGTGACATTAATGTATCACACTAAAAAATGCAACACTATCTAGTCTGTACAGTCTGCGATTAGGGTGCAAAAGTCCTTGGAGATCCATGAATTGTTCATATTGATGAAAGTTAGGCGGTCTACACTTTCAGGGGACAGCCGGCTGCACTTATTCATCCGGACACTGCCAGCAGCGATGAAGACACCTTCTGAGAGAACGCTAGCTGCAGGGCACAGTAAAACCTCTAAGGTGTGTGATGCGAGTGCAGGCCAATCATCCATTTTGTAAAACAAAAATGTGAAAGGGTCCAAACCCTCCCTAATGGTATTGATATTCAGTTCTAGATACTCCTGCACCATCCTCTCCATTCATTCACAATGTGTGAGACTAGGACTCTGTTGTGCTGGTGCACGAGATGGTCTAAACAAAGTGTCAAAGGACTCACAGAAATTGCTTCTTCCAGTTCCACCAACAGCTGCTGCTAATGTTTTGGCGTTGACGAATTGACGTGCCGGAGGTTGGAAGTCTAGAGCTGCAATGCGAACTGTGTGCTTCACTGCTGTCTTGGGGAAAAGCTCTCCTTAGGTTCTGTAAAAGCGTGTTTCGATACTCCAGCTTTCGAGGGGCCCTTTTCAGGGTGGGAATCATCTGGCAACATTTGGTTTTATAATGTGGATCTAACAGAGTGGCAACCCAGTAGTCATCAGTATTCATAATCATAACTATATGGGGATCATGTTGCACATAGTGCTGCAAGAAAGCACTCATTTGTTGGGTTCTACTATGAGGTTCAAGCCCATGCTGTGCTGGTGGCTGGGTAACAGTGAGGCTCTTTTCCTCAGTCCCCTCCCACCAACCACAAACAACAGAGAGGGGAGGATTACACTCTTCATCTGACAGTTGCTCTCCCATATCCTCTTGCTCCTCCATTTGTTCCTCGGATCTTGCAACTTCGATAGCAGTTTGTCTTTTATCAGCAGCCCCCCCCCAATCACAGTAATCTACCCTCCCTTTGCACCCACCATTGTGATGACAGTCTTGAACTTAGAGAAAAAGTTATCCCTTCCGCATCCCTCTTTGCTTCCTCCTTTTCTTCTGTGACAACCATCTCCTCCCGCAGGCTATTATAAGTCTGCTCCAACATATAGATGACCGGAATAGTGATGCTGATGACAGTTTCATCAGCGCTAACCATCTTAGTAGCCTTTTTAAAACTGTGCAGAAGGGTGTAGAGGTCCTTAATCTGTGCCCACTCTGCAAACGTGATATGCAACACATTCGTACTGTGTTGGCCCAGGCTATACGACATGACATACTGTGTCAGGGCTTGTTGCTGCTGCCACAGTCGCTGCAACATGTGCAGAGTGGAATTCAACCGTGTCAGCAAATCGCATGTCAACCTGTTAAATGGCATGGACAAAAACCTCTTTATCGATGCAAGTCGATGACCAGATGGATGAGAACTGTAGAAATGAGCAGATTAAGTGCTTTCGGGAGCAGCTCACCTAGGACACGATAGTGGCAGAGAAAATGCTGTACCACCATGTTTAGGACGTTAGCCATGTAAGGCACGTGTGTGAGCTTGCCTCACTGTATGGCCGCCACCAAGTTCACACCATTATCTGACACAGCTTTTCCTGAATGCAGGTTCAGCGGCGACAGCCATTGATCAAACTCGGCCTAGAGAGCTGTCCACAACTTTTTAGCTATATGACTGTCATCTCCAAGGCATATCAATTTTATTATTGCCTGATTGCGGTGAGCCCTGGCAGTGCAGAACAGATGTGGTGGGGATTTGCTCTGCACTGTTGGATCGCATGTGTCATTAAGGCACAGGTTGAGGGCACAGGTGGAGGTCCTAGAGGAGATAGAGGCAGAAGCAGTGGAGGAAGTGTTAAATGTAGAGGTTTGGCCTGCAAGCCTTGGAGATTAAAAGACTTGTGGAGCAGCATCTGTCCTCACAGCCAGTAGAGTCACCCAGTGCCCAGTCAGCGAGATGTAATGCCCTTGGCCATGCTAACTCGTCTAAGTGTCTGTGGTAAAATGCATCCTGGCAGACAGAGATTTAGTCAAGGAATGGGTTATGTTGTCTGTGACATGCTGGTGTAGCGCAGGCACAGTTTTAGAAAAGTAATGACAACTGGGTAATTGGTACTGGGGGACTGCGACGGCCAATAGCTTTCGGAAACCGTCTGCTTCTACCAGGCGGAAAGGCAGCATTGCAGTGGCCAATAGATTGGATATGGTGGAGCTCAACCTCTTAGCTTTGAGATTTCGTAGGAGGAAACAATCTTTTCCTTGACCACAACTGCGAAACCATGGGCTGGCTGCAGTGCTGAGAGAGGGCAGAGTATGGTGATTCGGACAAACTGCTGAACCGTGAGAGAGGTGCAGGTGAAGATGTTACGTTAAATTGAGAAAGATGTGTGAGATCAGTCCAAAACAGCAGGCATGTCTGCTTCCATTACATCTGAAGGCGGGATTTTATTTGGCATGACTGGAGCAAGTAAAGATCTCAAGGTTCTGCGGTCGAAGACCTGCATCTCAATAGTTGGCATGGTAAAAGAGGAGGAGGAAGAAGCAGCAGATGTGATTGAAGGGGAGGCTGATGGTTGCTGAGGTCCGCTGGTCCGCATTTTTGAGCACTGGGATTCCCACAGTAAAGCATGTTGATTGCCGATGTGAAGGTTCATACATGTAGTTGTCAAATTACTGCACTTTTTACCTCGACTCAGTTTTTTTTTGCAAAGTTGGCAGATTACGTGAGTTGGCTCATCCTTTGCAGTGTCAAAAAAGATCCAGGCTAAGGCAACCCTTGCCACCCCTGTGAGCTGCAGACCAGCGGACGCTGCTGGTCACAGGCAGAGTTGTGGCTGAGGATGCAATGCTCGTCATGGCTGCATCACTACGTGTCTGCGACGGATGGCGCAACATAACCTCCTTGTCTTCCTCCTCAGATGACCTACTCAGCTGTGTGTAGCTATGTTCACGCCAACTGGTATTTAACACCTCATCATCATCATCCTGCGTTATCACATTCCTCACCATTGGAATCACCCTTCCCCTCTTCTTGCCTTGACAGCACAGTACAGTCCACATGAGCCTTAGATATCTGAGTCTCATCAGGAACACCTCCCCCTGGGGTTAACATCTGATGACGAGGGTCAGGATGCTGTTCGAAGCCTACTTCATCCTGCCCCGGATCCAAGCTAACATAATTTTGGGCATCGGTGCAGATTTCCTCCTCTTGACTCTGTGAAGCTTTTGAGTACACTTATGTTGACCCTGGCATAGAATGTGTGAACAGCTCTTCAGACTCACCCATAATTGGTTTGGTACAGTGAGTTGTATGGTTTGGAGAGTTGAGAGGTGGGGAAAGCAAGAGGAATTTCAATGCCACCTCTGTGGATCGTTCTGGGTGTAATGTTGAGGTGGAGGAAGAGGTAGAGAGGCCACTTGAAGCTGCACTTGCCATCCACCTGAGTACATGCTCTTTCTGGGCATCGTCGACAAGGCGTACCACTGTGTGACTGCCAAAGAAAGGTAGCGGTGTAGCATGTCCAGTAACATAAGTTGTCAATTGTCTTTGCATAGGACGTGACGCTGCATCACTAGTACTTTCACAAACATTGCCCACAACCCACGTACACCTTGAACACCAAGCCTAATTTCCCTTCCACCACAGCCTCACCTTTTCCCAGTCATGTTTCTCAGATAGTGTGGTAGGAGCACAGTATTAGAATAAAAAATATAGATTTTAAACTCTGCACCACCTCTGCAAACAGCTGAATACAGCGACATTAAATTCCAAGTTGAAATATGGCGTGCTGTATTGTGTTTGTTACAGAAAAAAGAATTGTTTGAGTGTGGGTGAGGCCTGTATGACAAAGAAGTTATGCTACAAACAATTGGAAAGTCAGGTCCCCTACTGTATGACATTAGCAACACAACAATTTTTTGGTGGCCTCTTAATCAGGCCTCTATAACACACTACATGCTATAAACAATTTTAAAGTCAGGTCCCTTATTGTATGACGTTAATACAGAACCGAAGAATTTTTTGTGGCCTCTGAATCAGGCCTCTATAATACACTAGATGCTAGAAACTAGGGTTGAGCGACCTTGACTTTTTTAGAGTCGAGTCGGGTTTCGCGAAACCCGACTATCTCAAAAGTCGAGTCGAGTGGAATCGGCCGATTATCGCGAAAAGTTGGGGATCGACCGAAACACGAAACCCAATGCAAGTCAATGGGGGAGCATAGTCGGCAGTGAGTGGAGGCCAGGAAAACACCTGCAGTGCCCATTTTAATGGCAAAAAACATGCATTCTTGTTACTGAAGCTTGTCAATCTAAATTTACCTTATAATAATAGTAAGGCATTGGAAATTGGGGGTCATTTGGCTAAAGTTGTGGGGGGTAGGGCTGGTTCAAGTAATTAGTGGGCCCAGGAAATCTGGACCACGTCACGGCAGTGGAGCAGGGAGAG
This sequence comes from Ranitomeya imitator, assembly GCF_032444005.1. Classification (NCBI taxonomy): domain Eukaryota; kingdom Metazoa; phylum Chordata; class Amphibia; order Anura; family Dendrobatidae; genus Ranitomeya; species Ranitomeya imitator. The sequence continues at coordinate 653,718,351 of NC_091285.1, read as the reverse complement.
GTAAGTATTTCAACTTTGCAAGTGCTGTGATCCTGAGCAAGCAGGGGGGGCCCACTCGTTGGCATTGGCACTGGCACAGGGCCCCTCAAAGTACGGCGGTGTGTTTGCACGGCGGGGGCGCCTCCCACCGGCAGCGACACTTTTGCATACTATGAGGGGCCCTGTGCCAGTGACGTAGCCAACGAGTATTCCTCCCCCCACCTGATGAAGGAACCTGCACTTTCATCTGCACCTTCCTCTTTGTCCCCGTGTAAGGTGGTATGGTATGCCGGAAGGGGAACCTGACTTTCAGCAGGGTCACAATCTTGCTGTGTAGCGTGCACGGGGAATGTTGCGTTATGGGTCAATGTACCAGCAGACTCATCTATCACTGGCTGGGCAATGGGCAGGATGAGAGGGAAACAGATATGGGCCCAAAAGAATAAAGTGGGCTAAATGCAGTTCAAAATTGGCAACAGGACTAACCAGGGGGCATTGCTTTGTTCAGTGGAGGACAACTGGAATGAGAGGCTGACACAGAGAGTAGGCCCAAATCAGTAAGTAGTCTAAATGCAGTTCAAAATTGGCAACAGTAGTAAACAGGCGGCACAGCTTTGTTCAATGGAGGAGAACAGCAAGGAGCGGCAGACACCGATAGAAGGCCCCAACCCAACTAGTAGGCCCACTGCAGTTTTAAAATTCCGATAGGCTGAAAACCAGATAATTGTAGGTCATTTTTTGTAAAGAGGACAGCTGTATTGAGTGGCGCAGCCAGACACTACAAGTAGGCCTTACACCACAAAGTTGGCTCGACGCAGGTTTAAAAAAGGTTACATGGGTACACGGTCTGCATTGGTGTGCTCAGTGGAGGACAATTGGAAGGAGGGACCGCAGAAAGACTTAGTAGGCGTAAAATAACAAAATAGGCTCTATGCAGCTTCGATTATGTGGCAACCTGGAGAACACCTTGGAGCGGCAGACACCGTCTCTACGACCCAGACCCAACTTGTAGGCCTAATGTAGTGTTGTTTCAACAACTACGTAAGACGAGCATGAAGATTGAAGCAATGGAGAGGCAACCTGGAGAACACCTTGGAGCGGCAGACACCGTCTCTACGACCCAGACCCAACTTGTAGGCCTAATGTAGTGTTGTTTCAACAACTACTTAAGACGAGCATGAAGATTGAAGCAATGGAGAGGCAACCTGGAGAACACCTTGGAGCGGCAGACACCGTCTCTACGACCCAGACCCAACTTGTAGGCCTAATGTAGTGTTGTTTCAACAACTACTTAACACGAGCATGAAGATTGAAGCTATGGAGAGGCAACCTGGAGAACACCTTGGAGCGGCAGACACCGTCTCTACAACCCAGACCCAACTTGTAGGCCTAATGCAGTGTTGTTTCAACAACTACTAAACGAGAGCTAGAAGATCGAAGCTATGGAGAGGCAACCTGGAGAACACCTTGGAGCGGAAGACACCGTCTCTACAACCCAGACCCAACTTGTAGGCCTAATGCAGTGTTGTTTCAACAACTACTAAACGAGAGCTAGAAAATCGAAGCTATGGAGAGGCAACCTGGAGAACACCTTGGAGCGGCAGGCACCGTCTCTACAACCCAGACCCAACTTGTAGGCCTAATGCAGTGTTGTTTCAACAACTACTAAACGAGAGCTAGAAGATCGAAGCTATGGAGAGGCAACCTGGAGAACACCTTGGAGCGGAAGAAACCGTCTCTACAACCCAGACCCAACTTGTAGGCCTAATGCAGTGTTGTTTCAACAACTACTAAACGAGAGCTAGAAGATCGAAGCTATGGAGAGGCAACCTGGAGAACACCTTGGAGCGGCAGACACCGTCTCTACAACCCAGACCCAACTTTTAGGCCTAATGCAGTGTTGTTTCAACAACTACTAAACGAGAGCTAGAAGATCGAAGCTATGGAGAGGCAACCTGGAGAACACCTTGGAGCGGCAGACACCGTCTCTACAACCCAGACCCAACTTTTAGGCCTAATGCAGTGTTGTTTCAACAACTACTAATCGAGAGCTAGAAGATCGAAGCTATGGAGAGGCAACCTGGAGAACACCTTGGAGCGGAAGACACCGTCTCTACAACCCAGACCCAACTTGTAGGCCTAATGCAGTGTTGTTTCAACAACTACTAAACGAGAGCTAGAAGATCGAAGTTATGGAGAGGCAACCTGGAGAACACCTTGGAGCGGAAGACACCGTCTCTACAACCCAGACCCAACTTGTAGGCCTAATGCAGTGTTGTTTCAACAACTACTAAACGAGAGCTAGAAGATCGAAGCTATGGAGAGGCAACCTGGAGAACACCTTGGAGCGGAAGACACCGTCTCTACAACCCAGACCCAACTTGTAGGCCTAATGCAGTGTTGTTTCAACAACTACTAAACGAGAGCTAGAAGATCGAAGCTATGGAGAGGCAACCTGGAGAACACCTTGGAGCGGAAGACACCGTCTCTACAACCCAGACCCAACTTGTAGGCCTAATGCAGTGTTGTTTCAACAACTACTGAACGAGAGCTAGAAGATCGAAACTATGGAGAGGCAACCAGGAGAACACCTTGGTGCGGCAGACACCGTTAGTAGGCCCTACCGAAGTAGTAGCCCCAATGCAGTTTTCAAATTCCTATAGGCTGAAAACCAGACTATTGACGCTCAGCTTTTTTCAGAGGAGGACAGCTGTATTGAGTGGCGCAGACAGACACAGGTAGTAGGCCTTAAACAAAAAATTTGGCTCAATGCAGTTTAAAAAAGGTTACAGGGGTACACAGGCAGCATTGCTCTGGTCAGTGGAGGACAATTTCAATTATGGACCGCAGACAGACTTAGTACGCCTACAATTAAAAAAAGGATGCTCTATGCAATTTAAAATAGGTTCCAAGGGTACACGGGCAGCAGTGGTGTGGTCAGTGGAGGACTAGTGGAAGGAGGGACCGCAGACAGGCTTAGTAGGCCTAACATAACAAAAGTAGGCTGTAGGCACTTTAAAATAGGTTCCAGGGGTACACGGGCAGCAGTGGTCTGGTGAGTGGAGGACTAGTGTAAGGAGGGACCGCAGACAGGCTTAGCAGGCCTAACATAACAAAAGTTGGCTGTAGGCACTTTAAAATAGGTTCCAGGGGTACACGGGCAGCAGTGGTGTGGTCAGTGGAGGACTATTGGAAGGAGGGACCGCAGACAGGCTTAGTAGGCCTAACATAACAAAAGTAGGCTGTAGGCACTTTAAAATAGGTTCCAGGGGTACACGGGCAGCAGTGGTGTGGTCAGTGGAGGACTATTAGAAGGAGGGACCGCAGACAGGCTTAGTAGGCCTAACATAACAAAAGTAGGCTGTAGGCACTTTAAAAAAGGTTCCAAGGGTACACGGGCAGCAGTGGTGTGGTCAGTGAAGGACAATTTCTATAATGGACCGCAGACAGGCTTAGTAGGCTTAACATAACAAAAGTAGGCTGTAGACACTTGGAATTATCTTGCAGGGGTACACAGGCAGCATTGGTGTTGTCAGCGGAGGCCGATTGTAATGAGTGTCTGACAGTTAGTACTCACCAAAAATAAATAGATGTTAATGTCTCGCAATACAACAAAACCAAAAGACAAAAGGGTGGCATACTTAGGTATAGGGGTGGGCTCCTCTGCTGAGTTTCAGACCTAGTAATTTGGCGCAAAGTATTTACTGGTGTAAATATAGGACACTGCCCCTGACTATTTTAAGTAGCATCATACATGTCAACACATTGGTATTGTCAGTGCCAGGCATTGAAGGATGTCAGCGCATAGACTAAACATTGGTGGAGCTGTGAGAGATAATTTTGCAAGTGGTAGAGCACTGTTTGAGCTGGGGGGGGACTCTCTTGTGGCCGGCGGTTCAGGCCCAGGGCGCCTCATGTTACAACGGTGTGTCTGACGTTAGGTACGCACCACCACCGCCAGAGACACTTTATTGTACTATGAGGGACCCAGTGGCAGTGCCGTCGACCAAAAGCGTGCACACCCACCTCTTCAGACAAACGGCACTCTCACGGGTGCTTGCGCCAAGTGGCGAGACCACGGCCCCGTGGGGGAGTTTGGCCATTTTGGGAGGTGTAAACATATCATATGCTGGACAAACAGCTGCTGCAAACTACGAGATTGGAAAAGTCAGTCAGAGCAGTCCACAAGCAAGACCTTTTCATAGGAAAGCTAGGTGCCAGCCGGGAAAGGTGGGGCAAAAGAATTCGAAATCCAGTTGTGGTTCATTTTAATGAAGGTTAGATCATCAACATTTTGGGTAGCCAGACGAGTCCTTTTTTCGGTTAATATTGAACCTGCAGCACTGAATACTCTTTCTGATAGGACACTAGCTGCTGGGCAAGCAAGCTCCTGCAATGCATATTCTGCCAATTCTGGCCAGGTGTCTAATTTGGATGCCCAGTAATCAAAAGGGAATGACGGTTGAGGGAGAACGTCGATAACGGATGAAAAATAGTTAGTAACCATACTGGACAAATGTTGTCTCCTGTCACTTTGAATTGATGCTGCAGTACCTGTCCTGTCTGCGGTCATAGCAAAATCACTCCACAACCTGGTCAGAAAAGCCCTCTGTCCAACGCCACTTCTGATTTGTGCACCTATAACACCTCTGGCCTGCTGCCCCCTGCAGCTCGTGTGATAACGCTCACCGTCGCTGTGTGCTGGGAATGCCTGAATCAAACAGTCAACAAGAGTTGATTAGTTGCTAATATTTGTTACAGGTTCTCATGTGGCATAATATTTTGCAATTTGCCTTTATAGCGAGGATCAAGGAGGCAGGCCAACCAGCAATCATCATCAGTCATCATTTTACTAATGCGTGGGTCCCTTTTGAGGATACGTAAGGCATAATCCGCCATGTGGGCCAAAGTTCCAGTTGTCAAATCTGCGGTCGTGCAGGGTTGAGGGGCAGTTTCAGGCAAATCTACGTCACTGGTCTCCCTAAAAAAACCTGAACCCGGCCTTGCAACGCCACCAGTTGCTATTGGCCCCGGAGAAGCTTCCTCATTAAAAAAATACTCATCCCCATCATCCTCCTCGTCCTCCTCCTCCTCCTGTTCGCCTGCTACCTCGTCCTGTACACTGCCCTAACCAGACAATGGCTGACTGTCATTAAGGCTTTCCTCTTCCTCTGCTGCAGACGCCTGTTCATTTATGGGCGTCAAACTTTGCATCAGCAGACGCATTAGGGGGATGCTCATGCTTATTATGACGTTGTCTGCACTAACCAGCCGTGTGCATTCCTCAAAACACTGAAGGGCTTGACACATGTCTTGTACCTTCGACCACTGCACATCTGACAACTCCATGTCTGCCATCCTACTGCCTGCCACGTGTATGTGTATCCTCCCACAAAAACATAACAGCACGCCTCTGTTCGCACAGTCTCTGAAGCATGTGCAGTGTTGAGTTCCACCTTGTTGCAACGTCGATGATTAGGCAATGCTGGGGAAGGTTCAAAGACCGCTGATAGGTCTGCATACGGCTGGAGTGTACGGGCGAACGGCGGATATGCGAGCAAAGTCCGCGCACTTTGAGGAGCAGGTCGGATAACCCCGGATAACTTTTCAGGAAGCACTGCACCACCAGGTTTAAGGTGTGAGCCAGGCAATGAATGTGTTTCAGTTGGGAAAGGGAGATGGCAGCCATGAAATTCCTTCCGTTATCACTCACCTTGCCTGCCTCAAGATCTACAGTGCCCAGCCACGACTGCGTTTCTTTCTGCAAGAACTCGGACAGAACTTCTGCCGTGTGTCTGTTGTCGCCCAAACACTTCATAGCCAATACAGCCTGCTGACGCTTGCCAGTAGCTGCCCCATAATGGGACACCTGGTGTGCAACAGTGGCAGCTGCGGATGGAGTGGTTGTGCGACTGCGATCTGTGGACGAGCTCTCGCTTCTGCAGGAGGACAAGGAGGAGGGGGTGCGAACAGCTACAGCCAACTGTTTCCTAGACCGTGGGCTAGGCAGAACTGTCCCAAAATTGCTGTCCTCTGTGGACCCTGCATCCACCACATTCACCCAGTGTGCCGTGATGGACACGTAACGTCCCTGGCCATGCCTACTGGTCCATGCATCTGTTGTCAGGTGCACCTTTGTACTCACAGATTGCCTGAGTGCATGGACGATGCACTCTTTAACATGCTGGTGGAGGGCTGGGATGGCTTTTCTCGAAAAGAAGTGTCGACTGGGTAGCTCGTAGCGTGGTACAGCGTAGTCCATCAGGGCTTTGAAAGCTTCACTTTCAACTAACCGGTAGGGCATCATCTCTAACGAGATTAGTCTAGCTATGTGGGCGTTCAAACATTGTGTACGCGGATGCGAGGCTAAGTACTTCCTTTTTCTAACAAGAGTCTCATGTAGGGTGAGCTGGACTGGAGAGCTGGAGATCGTGGAACTAGCGGGGGTGCCGGTGGACATGGCAGACTGAGAGACGGTTGGAGATGGTATTCTTGCCGGTGCCCTACATGCAGTGTTTACAACTACCAAACTGGTGATTCCCTGACCCTGACTGCTTTGGCCTGGCAACAAAACCTGCACAGATACTGCAGGTGGTGCGGAAAATGGTGGCCTTACAGTGACGGAAGGGATGTAGCGTTGCTGACTAGCTTCATTGGCCGAGGGTGCTACAACCTTAAGGGACGTTTGGTAGTTAGTCCAGGCTTGCAAATGCATGGTGGTTAAATGTCTATGCATGCAACTTGTATTTAGACTTTTCAGATTCTGACCTCTGCTTAAGGTAGTTGAACATTTTTGACAGATGACTTTGCGCTGATCAATTGGATGTTGTTTAAAAAAATGCCAGACTGCACTCTTTCTAGCATCAGATACCTTTTCAGGCATTGCAGACTGAGCTTTAACCGGATGGCCACGCTGTCCTCCAACAGGTTTTGGCTTTGCCATGCGTTTTGGGCCAGATACGGGCCCGGCAGATGGAACCTGTTGCGATGTTGATGCCTGCTGCGACCCCTCCTCCTCCGCTTCAGTACTACTGCCGCCTGCACCCTGTTCACCCAATGGCTGCCAATCGGGGTCAACAACTGGGTCATCTATGACCTCCTCTTCTATCTCGTGTGCAACTTCGTCTGTGTCACCGTGCAAGCCGGTGGTATAGCGTTCGTGACGGGGCACCATAGTCTCATCAGGGTCTGACTCTGGATCAGTACACTGCGAGGGCAATGTTGTGGTCTGAGTCAAAGGAACAGCATAGTAATCTGGCTGTGGCTGTGCATCTGTGCACTCCATGTCCGATTCAACTTGTAATGGGCATGGCCTGTTAACTGTTTCACTTTCTAACCCAGGAACGGTATGTGTAAAGAGCTCCATGGAGTAACCCATTGTGTCGCCTGACGCATCCTTCTCTGTTGTTGTTTTGGCTGAAGAGGACAAGGAAGCGACTTGTCCCTGACCGTTAACATCCACTAACGACGCGCTGCTTTTACATTTACCAGTTTCAGAAGAGGAGGCAAAAGAGCTAGAGGCTGAGTCAGCAAGGAAAGCCAAAACTTGCTCTTGCTGCTCCGGCTTTAAAAGCGGTTTTCCTACTCCCAGAAAAGGGAGCGTTCGAGGCCTTGGGTAGCCAGATGACGAACCTGGCTCCACAGCTCCTGATTTAGGTGCTATATTGTTTTTCCCACGACCACCTGTTGCTCCACCACCACTACCATCATTACCAGCTGGCAATGAACGCCCACGGCCACGACCTCTTCCACCAGACTTCCTCATTGTTTTAAAAATGTAACCAAAGTAACGGTATTTGTTACTGTTAAACAACTTACAAGGTGAACTCAAACTTCTGTAGGATTTAGATATCCCTTTATAGGTGGGTGAGACTGCAAGGAAAATCAGGCACAATGTTACACACTCGGTTTTCTGTGGCACAAAATGAGAGAGATGCCACACACGCAGGACTGTCACTCAAGCACAAATGCCAATATTAATCTCCCACTATTTTTTTTTTTTTCAGGAAGAATTTAAAAACCAAAATAACCAAAAAACAGACACTAGGCTTTCTGTGGCCCACAATTTGAGAGAGATGGCACAGACAGGACTGGCACATAAGCACAAAGGCCAATATTAATCTCCCACTATTTATTTTTTTTTCAGGGAGAATTTAAAAACCAAAATTAAAAAAAACAGACACTAGGCTTTCTGTGGCCCACAATTTGAGAGAGATGGCACAGACAGGACTGGCACAGAAGCACAAAGGCCAATATTAATCTCCCACTATTTATTTTTTTTTCAGGGAGAATTTAAAAACCAAAATAAAAAAAAGACACTAGGCTTTCTATGGCCCACAATTTGAGAGAGATGGCACAGACAGGACTGGCACAGAAGCACAAAGGCCAATATTAATCTCCCACTTTTTATTTTTTTTTTCAGGGAGAATTTAAAAACCAAAATAAAAAAAACAGACACTAGGCTTTCTGTGGCCCACAATTTGAGAGAGATGGCACACAGGACTGGCACAGAAGCACAAAGGCCAATATTAATCTCCTACTATTTATTTTTTTTCAGGGAGAATTTAAAAACCAAAATAAAAAAAACAGACACTAGGCTTTCTGTGGCCCACAATTTGAGAGAGATGGCACAGACAGGACTGGCACAGAAGCACAAAGGCCAATATTAATCTCCCGCTTTTTTTTTTTTTTCGGGGAGAATTTAAAAACCAAAATAAAAAAAACAGACACTAGGCTTTCTGTGGCCCACAATTTGAGAGAGCTGGTACACAGGACTGGCACAGAAGCACAAAGGCCAATATTAATCTCCCACTATTTTTTTTTTTTTCAGGGAGAATTTAAAAACCAAAATAAAAAAAAAGACACTAGGCTTTCTGTGGCCCACAATTTGAGAGAGATGGCACAGACAGGACTGGCACAGAAGCACAAAGGCCAATATTAATCTCCCACTATTTATTTTTTTTCAGGGAGAATTTAAAAACCAAAATAAAAAAAAAGACACTAGGCTTTCTGTGGCCCACAATTTGAGAGAGATGGCACAGACAGGACTGGCACAGAAGCACAAAGACCAATATTAATCTCCCACTATTTTTTTTTTCAGGGAGATTTGAAAAACCAAAATAAAAAAAATATAAAAAACTAGGCTTTCTGTGGCCCACAATTTGAAAGAGATGGCACAGACATGACTGGCACAGAAGCACAAAGGCCAATATTAATCTCCCACTTTTTATTTTTTTTTTCAGGGAGAATTTAAAAACCAAAATAAAAAAAACAGACACTAGGCTTTCTGTGGCCCACAATTTGAGAGAGATGGCACACAGGACTGGCACAGAAGCACAAAGGCCAATATTAATCTCCTACTATTTATTTTTTTTCAGGGAGAATTTAAAAACCAAAATAAAAAAAAAGACACTAGGCTTTCTGTGGCCCACAATTTGAGAGAGATGGCACAGACAGGACTGGCACAGAAGCACAAAGGCCAATATTAATCTCCCACTATTTTTTTTTTTTCAGGGAGAATTTAAATACCAAAATAAAAAAAAAGACACTAGGCTTTCTGTGGCCCACAATTTGAGAGAGATGGCACAGACAGGACTGGCACAGAACCACAAAGGCCAATATTAATCTCCCACTTTTTTTTTTCAGGGAGATTTGAAAAACCAAAATAAAAAAAAAATAAAAAACTAGGCTTTCTGTGGCCCACAATTTGAGAGAGGTGGCACAGACAGGACTGGCACAGAAGCACAAAGGCCAATATTAATCTCCCACTATTTATTTTTTTTTTAAGGGAGAATTTAAATACCAAAATAAAAAAAAGACACTAGGCTTTCTGTGGCCCACAATTTGAGAGAGATGGCACAGACAGGACTTGCACAGAAGCACAAAGGCCAATATTAATCTCCCACTATTTATTTTTTTTTCAGGGAGAATTTAAAAACCAAAATAAAAAAAACAGACACTAGGCTTTCTGTGGCCCACAATTTGAGAGAGATGGCACACAGGACTGGCACAGAAGCACAAAGGCCAATATTAATCTCCCACTATTTATTTTTTTTCAGGGAGAATTTAAAAACCAAAATAAAAAAAAGACACTAGGCTTTCTGTGGCCCACAATTTGAGAGAGATGGCACAGACAGGACTGGCACAGAAGCACAAAGGCCAATATTAATCTCCCACTATTTATTTTTTTTCAGGGAGAATTTAAAAACCAAAATAAAAAAAAGACACTAGGCTTTCTGTGGCCCACAATTTGAGAGAGATGGCACAGACAGGACTGGCACAGAAGCACAAAGGCCAATATTAATCTCCCACTATTTATTTTTTTTCAGGGAGAATTTAAAAGCCAAAATAAAAAAAAAAACAGACACTAGGCTTTCTGTGGCCCACAATTTGAGAGAGATGGCACACAGGACTGGCACAGAAGCACAAAGGCCAATATTAATCTCCTACTATTTATTTTTTTTCAGGGAGAATTTAAAAACCAAAATAAAAAAAAAGACACTAGGCTTTCTGTGGCCCACAATTTGAGAGAGATGGCACAGACAGGACTGGCACAGAAGCACAAAGGCCAATATTAATCTCCCACTATTTTTTTTTTTTTCAGGGAGAATTTAAATACCAAAATAAAAAAAAGACACTAGGCTTTCTGTGGCCCACAATTTGAGAGAGATGGCACAGACAGGACTGGCACAGAACCACAAAGGCCAATATTAATCTCCCACTATTTTTTTTCAGGGAGATTTGAAAAACCAAAATAAAAAAAAAATAAAAAACTAGGCTTTCTGTGGCCCACAATTTGAGAGAGGTGGCACAGACAGGACTGGCACAGAAGCACAAAGGCCAATATTAATCTCCCACTATTTATTTTTTTTTCAGGGAGAATTTAAATACCAAAATAAAAAAAAGACACTAGGCTTTCTGTGGCCCACAATTTGAGAGAGATGGCACAGACAGGACTTGCACAGAAGCACAAAGGCCAATATTAATCTCCCACTATTTATTTTTTTTTCAGGGAGAATTTAAAAACCAAAATAAAAAAAACAGACACTAGGCTTTCTGTGGCCCACAATTTGAGAGAGATGGCACACAGGACTGGCACAGAAGCACAAAGGCCAATATTAATCTCCCACTATTTATTTTTTTTCAGGGAGAATTTAAAAACCAAAATAAAAAAAAGACACTAGGCTTTCTGTGGCCCACAATTTGAGAGAGATGGCACAGACAGGACTGGCACAGAAGCACAAAGGCCAATATTAATCTCCCACTTTTTATTTTTTTTTCAGGGAGAATTTTAAAACCAAAATAAAAAAAACAGACACTAGGCTTTCTGTGGCCCACAATTTGAGAGAGATGGCACACAGGACTGGCACAGAAGCACAAAGGCCAATATTAATCTCCCACTATTTTTTTTTCAGGGAGAATTTAAAAACCAAAAAATAAAAAAAAAGACACTAGGCTTTCTGTGGCCCACAATTTGAGAGAGATGGCACAGACAGGACTGGCACAGAAGTACAAAGGCCTATATTAATCTCCCACTATTTTTTTTTTCAGGGAGATTTGAAAAACCAAAATAAAAAAAAAATAAAAAACTAGGCTTTCTGTGGCCCACAATTTGAGAGAGATGGCACAGACAGGACTGGCACAGAAGCACAAAGGCCAATATTAATCTCCCACTATTTTTTTTTTCAGGGAGAATTTAAATACCAAAATAATAAAAAAGACACTAGGCTTTCTGTGGCCCACAATTTGAGAGAGATGGCACAGACAGGACTGGCACAGAAGCACAAAGGCCAATATTAATCTCCCACTATTTATTTTTTTTCAGGGAGAATTTAAATACCAAAATAAAAAAAAGACACTAGGCTTTCTGTGGCCCACAATTTGAGAGAGATGGCACAGACAGGACTGGCACAGAAGCACAAAGGCCAATATTAATCTCCCACTATTTTTTTTTTCAGGGAGAATTGAAAAACCAAAATTAAAAAAAAATAAAAAACTAGGCTTTCTGTGGCCCACAATTTGAGAGAGATGGCACAGACAGGACTGGCACAGAAGCACAAAGGCCAATATTAATCTCCCACTATTTTTTTTTTTTCAGGGAGAATTTAAATACCAAAATAAAAAAAAGACACTAGGCTTTCTGTGGCCCACAATTTGAGAGAGATGGCACAGACAGGACTGGCACAGAAGCACAAAGGCCAATATTAATTTCCCACTATTTATTTTTTTTCAGGGAGAATTTAAAAACCAAAATAAAAAAAAAAAGTAGGCTTTCTGTGGCGCACAATTTGAGAGAGATGGCACAGACAGGACTGGCACAGAAGCACAAATGCCAATATTAATCTCCCACTATTTATTTTTTTTCAGGGAGAATTTAAATACCAAAATAAAAAAAAGACACTAGGCTTTCTGTGGCCCACAATTTGAGAGAGATGGCACAGACAGGACTGGCACAGAAGCACAAAGGCCAATATTAAAGGGACACTGTCACCTGGATTTGGAGGGAACAATCTTCAGCCATGGAGGCGGGGTTTTTGGGTGTTTGATTCACCCTTTCCTTACCCGCCGGCTGCATGCTGGCTGCAATATTGGATTGTAGTTCATTCTCTGTCCTCCATAGTACACGCCTGTGCAAGGCAAGATTGCCTTGTGATGGCGTGTACTACGGAGGACAGAGAATGAACTACAATCCAATATTGCAGCCAGCATGCAGCCGGCGGGTAAGGAAAGGGTGAATCAAAAACCCCAAAACCCCGCCTCCATGACTGAAGATTGTTCCCTCCAAATTCAGGTGAACGTGTCCCTTTAATCTCCCACTATGTTAGGGACTGGCGGAACGCACCAAGTATAGATGATATGAAACTAGGTGCGTTCGCAGTCCGAGGTCCACCGTGCAGGTAAAAACCCTGCTGCTAGTAAGACGGACTATATGGCGGTACTAAAAGTATACACGCACGGGTTAACTTCACCCTGCGTGAAGGAAGCGATCCTGTTGAGTCACGGGACCACGGTACCGCACATAGAGCGCGAACAAGAAGTCAGCGAACACAACCCCAACACAGGATTGAAGTCCGATTAGACCACTTGCTGGCACAACACCGCTACTGGGTGTGCAAGGAAACTATTAAAATAGTATATAAAGGCACGAGAGTGCATGCAGTGCCGCACTGACAAACGCCACTAACCACCCAGGCTTGGGTAAGGAAAGCGCAGAGGAAGCGCACGGTGCCGTACAGGCGGTCACAGCAACTAGACGCTGTTATGTGTGTAACGTGCTGTTGGATAAGTCGGGCGCTAGACAGCAAACATACACCTTCCGCGAACAGTCATCCAATAGGGAGGGTATTTTAAAGAGCGACTTTCACACACAACACACACACATATTATCAAGACAATACTAGCGCATGGCCGTGCGGTCATGCGCAGTTTATATTGTTGCAGCACAGGAAGCTGCTACTGAAGTTTTGCCCTTTCAGGACCTTTCTGGAGGACCAATGGAATGTGCTGCAGTACCTGAGCATGTGACCCTCGATCTCCAACGGGAGATCTTGCCCTGGGCATGCTCAGTGTGTGCAAATAAGGACTTAGTCCCAGAGAAGCCCGCTCGCCGCAGATCAGTGCAGGGTACAACAGGAGAGCCAGAAAAGGCAATAGCAACCCTTTGCACAGAATCAGTCCCAGCAAGATGCTGGGAGCGACGCCTCCGCTGAGCAGGCCCCACTGCGGCCGGTACAGAATGGGAGACCACAGCAAACAGGGATCGAGATTCCCCCTGTGCAGCAGAGGAAACTCGACTCCTGTTAGGAGTCGAGTTTCCTCTGCTGCACAGGGGGAATCTTGATCCGTCTCTGCTGCGGTCTCCCATTCTCCTCCAGCCGCAGTGGAGTCTGCTCAGCAGGGACGTCGATCCCAGCGTCTCGCTCAGTCTGACTCTGTGCGAAGAGTTGCTGCTGCTTCTCCAGTCTCTGCCATTAAAGTCAGTGCTGGTCAGCAGCGAGCGGACTTCTCTGGGACTAAGTCCTTGTCTGCACGTACTGAGCATGCCCAGGGTAAGATCTCCCGTTGGAGATCGAGGGTCATGTGCTCAGGCTCTGCAGCACATTCCATTGGTCCTCTTGGCAGGTCTTGGAAGGGCAAAAGTGCTGTAGCCACTTCCTGTGCTGCAACTATATAAACTGCGCATGACCGCACGGCCATGCGCTAGTATTGTCTCATAATATTATATGTGTGTGTGTAGATGGATGTATGTCGATGGATGAAAGCTCCTAAATATCCCTCCCTAGAGTTGTTGTCTGCTCGCGGATGTTGGTAGCTATCTAGCGCCCGACTAATCATCTGCACGATACACACATTACAGCGTCCTCTTGCTGTGTCCGCCTGTACGGCGCCGTGCGCTTGCCTTGCGCTTTCCATACCCAAGCCAGTGTGGTTGGTGGCGTCCGTCAGTGCGGCATTGCTCGCACTCCTGTGCATTTATATATTTATACTTAGTTTCCTTACACACCCAGTTGTGGTGTAGTGCCAGCGAGGGTCTAATCGGACTTCAATCCCAGTTGGGGTTAAGTACGCTGACTACTCGCTCGCGCTTTAGGTGCGGTACCGCGATCCTGTGACGCAACAGGATTGCTCCCTTCACGCTGGGTGAGGTTGAACCCACGTGTATATACTTTAGTGTACCGCCATATAGTCTGTATTTACTAGCAGCAGGTTTTCACCTGCACGGTGGACCCCGGACTGCGAACGCATCTATATCACCTTTCTGGGTGCGTTCCGCCAGTCCTAACAGAATACTAGCGCCAGGGTCTGGCTAGTAAATGATGGACGATCAGCGTTCACAGCGGTACATCCAGCAGCTGGAGGGAACGTTGGCGGCTCTTGAGCGTTCAACTTCAGCTGTGGATGTCACTGCTGTCGCTGTTCAGGCTGCTAGTGTTGCTGCAGCCACCTTGTCCACTGCCTCTCCTGTCCCGACTCTAACTCGCCTCCCGCTTCCAGAGAAATTCTCTGGTGACAGTAAGTCTTGTAGGGGTTTCATGAGTCAGTGCTCTATCCATCTCGAGCTTCTGGCCTCTCGTTTCCCTACAGAGCGGGCTAAGGTGGGATTTATAGTGTCTCTTCTGTCGGACAGAGCGTTGCAGTGGGCTACGCCGCTATGGGAGCGTAGCGATCATGTGGTGCAGAGTGCTCCGTTGTTTCTGAGCACTCTGAAACAGGTCTTTTTGGGACCTCGTGTCACCCATGATACGGCGCTCCAATTGTTGGCATTGACTCAGGGCTCGTCCTTGGTCAGTCATTTTGCCGTCCACTTCCGCACCTTAGCATCTGAGCTGGAGTGGTCGGATAAAGCCCTCATTCCAATATTTTGGAGGGGGCTGGCTGACCACGTTAAGGACGCCCTGGCCACTAGGGAGATTCCCGCCACACTGGAGGAATTAATTACTCTATCCACTCGTATTGATCTCTGTTTTCACGAGCGGAGGTTAGAGCGAGCCCAGTGTAGGCAGAGGTTTCGGCTGGCTCCCACCTTCGCCAAACCTTTGGAATCTCCAGACCAGGCTCCTGAGCCCCATGAGCCTGTGGTAGAGTCTCGAGCAGGATCTAAGTACCGGACCGCTCGTGCACTCCAGATTTGTCATCTTTGCCAACAGTCTGGACATCTTGCCTCCAGATGTCTCCAGCGGTCGAGGAAACGTCAGCGTCTAGTGGTAGTTGGTGGAGGTGCACTAGACACGGCGACGTTTGCCTCCAAATTGTCCTTTAAGGGGACAATAACATTGGGCTCATCCTCTCACTCGGTGGAACTCTGCGTGGATTCTGGGGCGGAGGGCAATTTTATGTCTTCAGCCTTCGCCCAACGTCACGCAATTCCTCTGGTCATGCTATCTCAACCAGTAACGGTACGAGTGGTGAATGGGTCGACACTGCCCACACAGATTACACATCAAACTATCCCTTTTACTCTATCCATGTCACCATCTCATCAGGAGATTATATCTATACTCGTCATTCCTGAGGGAATTGATGAGGTTCTCTTGGGGAGACCTTGGTTACGGTACCACTCTCCTCACATCGAGTGGTCCTCAGGCAGAATTCTGGGATGGGGTGAATCTTGTGGGAACAAGTGTCATCGAGAGTGCGTTCAGGTTACTACTACAGAGGTACCCGCAGATCTCTCCTCTCTCCCCAAGCAATATTGGTCTTATGCAGACGTATTCTCCAAAAAGGCAGCGGAGACTCTTCCGCCCCATCGCCCCTATGACTGTCCTATTGATCTCTTGCCTGGTGCTGAGCCTCCCCGGGGTCGAGTCTATCCATTATCTCTCCCGGAAACGGAGGCAATGTCGCAGTACATACAAGAGAATCTGGCAAGAGGGTTCATCAGGAAGTCAGTGTCACCTGCTGGGGCAGGGTTCTTTTTCGTGCAGAAGAAGAATGGAGAACTACGTCCATGCATAGACTACAGGGGTCTTAATGCTATCACAGTTAAGAACAAGTACCCTTTGCCGTTGATATCTGAGCTTTTCGATAGGCTTCGGGGAGCTAGAGTGTTTACTAAACTAGATCTGCGGGGTGCTTATAACCTGATTCGCATCCGTGAGGGAGACGAGTGGAAAACGGCATTTAACACCAGAGATGGGCACTATGAGTATCTGGTGATGCCCTTCGGGCTCTGTTATGCACCTGCCGTTTTCCAAGACTTTGTCAACGACATCTTCCGGGATATGCTTTCCACCTCGGTTGTAGTCTATCTGGATGATATTCTCATCTTTTCTCCAGATATTGACTCCCACCGGAGAGATGTTGGCAGAGTCTTCGACCTCCTACGGGCAAACTCTCTTTATGCAAAGTTGGAGAAGTGTGTGTTTGAGCAGGAGTCCTTACCTTTCCTGGGCTATATCATCTCCACCCAGGGATTGGCTATGGATCCTGCCAAACTACAGGCTGTGATGGACTGGCAAGAGCCCCATTCTCTTAAAGCGGTGCAGCGCTTTATGGGGTTCATAAACTATTACCGCCAGTTCATTCCCCACTTCTCAACTCTGGTAGCTCCCTTGGTAGCCCTCACCAAGAAGGGAGCGAATCCCAAATTGTGGTCGGAAGAGGTCTCCAAGGCCTTCACTTCTATTAAGTCCCACTTTGCTAGCACTCCCATCTTACATCGTCCCGATGTGGATAAGCCATTCCTATTGGAGGTGGATGCCTAGTCCGTTGGTGCTGTAGCAGTCCTCTACCAAAAGGATGCTCAAGGTCGGAAGCATCCATGCTTCTTCTTCTCCAAGACCTTCACGCCAGCGGAGAGGAACTACTCCATCGGGGACAGGGAGTTGCTAGCAATGAAGTTGGCCTTTTCGAAGTGGAGACACCTTCAGGAAGGTGCGCGGTTTCCCTTCCAAGTTTACACGGACCACAAAAATTTGGTCTATTTGCAGACAGCCCAGCGGCTAAATTCTCGCCAGGCCAGATGGTCCCTGTTCTTCTCCCGGTTCCACTTTTCCCTTCATTATCTCGCCGGGGAGAAGAATATCCGTGCTGACGCTCTTTCTCGCTCCCTTATGTCAACTGAGGAGGAGAAAGAGGAGCCTCGGCTTATTGTCCCTTCCGAGAGCCTGAGAACCGTGGCGCCGGTGTCGCTAGAGTCTGTGCCTCCGGGCAAGACTTTTGTGCCCATTAATTTGCGACCGGAGGTTCTCTCTTGGGCTCATTCGTCCAGGGTGGGTGGACACTTTGGGACAAAGAGGACATCTGAGCTACTGGCGAGGACGTACTGGTGGCCGCATATGGTCCGGGATGTCAGGGATTATGTTCTGGCGTGAGTCTCCTGCGCCAAAAACAAATCTCCGCGTCAAAGGCCAGCTGGTTTGCTCTATCCCTTGCCGGTGGCAGATAGGCCCTGGGAGATGGTCGGGATGGACTTTGTTGTGGGTTTGCCCAAGTCTCGCGGCTGTACCATCATTTGGGTCATCACCGATCATTTCTCAAAAATGGTGCATTTGGTGCCGCTGCCGCGGTTACCTTCTGCACGGGCCTTGGCAGCGTTGTTCATTAGACATATCTTCCGCCTGCATGGTATGCCAGACAAAATTGTCAGTAACCGGGGTCTCCAGTTTGCGTCTCGGTTCTGGAGAGAGCTCTGTCGTCTTCTCAGTATTGAGTTGAATCTCTCTTCCGCTTATCATCCCGAGACGAATGGGTTGGTAGAGAGGGCCAACCAGACCTTGGTCACATACCTGCGACATTTTGTTTCAGCCAGGCAGGATGACTGGGCATCCTTGCTATCATGGGCAGAGTTTGCACTGAACAACGCCGTAGCCGACTCCACTGGACAAACCCCATTCCTCCTCAACTATGGTCAGCATCCACGGGTACCTGTGCCTATGCCAGTGTCTTCCGCCGACTCCAGGGTGGCAGACTGGGCTGTGGAGGCACGGGATATTTGGGACCGCACTCAGGATGCCATTCGGGCCTCTAAGGAGAGAACGAGGTCCTCCGCCGATGCTCATCGGCGCCCCGCTCCGACCTTTGCTCCTGGCGACTTGGTGTGGCTCTCCGCCCGTAACATCAGGCTGAGAGTTGAGTCCACTAAATTTGCTCCTCGCTACTTGGGCCCATTCAAGGTCCTCGAGCAGGTTAATCCTGTGGTCTATCGTTTGGCCCTTCCGCCATGCCTGGGTATCACCGACACCTTTCATGTGTCCCTCTTGAAACCCGTGTATATGTCCCGGTTTTCCGAGTCATCTGCTGGGACATCGGGTTCGTCTACGGATGATTATGAGGTGAACGCTATTTTGGGGTGCAAGGTGGTGCGTGGTAAAAAATTTTATTTGGTAGACTGGAAGGGTTATGGCCCCGAGGACAGGTCCTGGGAGCCTGTTGAGCACATTCGGGCTCCGCAGCTCATTGCTGCCTTCGAACGTAGCGAGGCCCCAGGGGTAATGTTAGGAGTCGAGTTTCCTCTGCTGCACAGGGGGAATCTCGATCCGTCTCCGCTGCGGTCTCCCATTCTCCTCCAGCCGCAGTGGAGTCTGCTCAGCAGGGACGTCGATCCCAACGTCTCGCTCAGTCTGACTCTGTGCGAAGAGTTGCTGCTGCTTCTCCAGTCTCTGCCATTAAAGTCAGTGCTGGTCAGCAGCGAGCGGACTTCTCTGGGACTAAGTCCTTGTCTGCACGTACTGAGCATGCCCAGGGTAAGATCTCCCGTTGGAGATCGAGGGTCATGTGCTCAGGCTCTGCAGCACATTCCATTGGTCCTCTTGGCAGGTCTTGGAAGGCCAAAAGTGCTGTAGCCACTTCCTGTGCTGCAACTATATAAACTGCGCATGACCGCACGGCCATGCGCTAGTATTGTCTCATAATGTTATATGTGTGTGTGTAGATGGATGTATGTCGATGGATGAAAGCTCCTAAATATCCCTCCCTAGAGTTGTTGTCTGCTCGCGGATGTTGGTAGCTATCTAGCGCCCGACTAATCATCTGCACGATACACACATTACAGCGTCCTCTTGCTGTGTCCGCCTGTACGGCGCCGTGCGCTTGCCTTGCGCTTTCCATACCCAAGCCAGTGTGGTTGGTGGCGTCCGTCAGTGCGGCATTGCTCGCACTCCTGTGCATTTATATATTTATACTTAGCTTCCTTACACACCCAGTTGTGGTGTAGTGCCAGCGAGGGTCTAATCGGACTTCAATCCCAAGTGGGGTTAAGTACGCTGACTACTCGCTCGCGCTTTAGGTGCGGTACCGCGATCCTGTGACGCAACAGGATTGCTCCCTTCACGCTGGGTGAGGTTGAACCCACGTTTATATACTTTAGTGTACCGCCATATAGTCTGTATTTACTAGCAGCAGGTTTTCACCTGCACGGTGGACCCCGGACTGCGAACGCATCTATATCACCTTTCTGGGTGCGTTCCGCCAGTCCTAACAACTCCTAACACACTATTTTTTTTTTCAGGGAGAATTTAAAAACCAAAATAAAAAAAAAATAAAAAACTAGGCTTTCTGTGGCCCACAATTTGAGAGAGATGGCACAGACAGGACTGGCACAGAAGCACAAAGGCCAATATTAATCTCCCACTATTTATTTTTTTTTCAGGGAGAATTTAAATACCAAAATAAAAAAAGACACTAGGCTTTCTGTGGCCCACAATTTGAGAGAGATGGCACAGACAGGACTGGCACAGAAGCACAAAGGCCAATATTATTCTCCCACTATTTTTTTTTTTCAGGGAGAATTTAAAAACCAAAATAACAAAAAACAGACACTAGGCTTTCTGTGTCCCACAATTTGAGAGAGATGGCACAGACAGGACTGGCACAGAAGCACAAAGGCCAATATTAATCTCCCACTATTTTTTTTCAGGGAGAATTTAAAAACCAAAATTAAAAAAAAACAGACACTAAGCTTTCTGTGGCCCACAATTTGAGAGAGATGGCACACAGGACTGGCACAGAAGCACAAAGGCCAATATTAATCTCCCGCTATTTATTTTTTTTTCAGGGATAATTTAAAAACCAAAATAAAAAAAAAAGACACTAGGCTTTCTGTGGCCCACAATTTGAGAGAGATGGCACAGACAGGACTGGCACAGAAGCACAAAGGCCAATATTAATCTCCCACTATTTTTTTTTTTTCAGGGAGAATTTAAATACCAAAATAAAAAAAAAGACACTAGGCTTTCTGTGGCCCACAATTTGAGAGATGGCACAGACAGAACTGGCACAGAAGCACAAAGGCCAATATTAATCTCCCACTATTTTTTTTTTCAGGGAGAATTTAAAAAACAAAATTAAAAAAAAACAAAAAACTAGGATTTCTGTGGCCCAAAATTTGAGAGAGATGGCACAGACAGGACTGGCACAGAAGCACAAAGGCCAATATTATTCTCCCACTATTTTTTTTTTTCAGGGAGAATTTAAATACCAAAATAAAAAAAAGACACTAGACTTTCTGTGGCCCACAATTTGAGAGAGATGGCACAGACAGGACTGGCACAGAAGCACAAAGGCCAATATTAATCTCCCACTATTTATTTTTTTTTTCAGGGAGAATTTAAAAACCAAAATAAAAAAAAACAGACACTAGGCTTTCTGTGGCCCACAATTTGAGAGAGATGGCACACAGGACTGGCACAGAAGCACAAAGGCCAATATTAATCTCCCACTATTTTTTTTTTCAGGAAAAATTTAAAATTCAAAATAAAAAAAAAGACACTAGGCTTTCTGTGGCCCACAATTTGAGAGATGGCACAGACAGGACTGGCACAGAAGCACAATGGCCAATATTAATCTCCCACTATTTTTTTTTTCAGGGAGAATTTAAATACCAAAATAAAAAAAAGACACTAGGCTTTCTGTGGCCCACAATTTGAGAGAGATGGCACAGACATGACTGGCACAGAAGCACAAAAGGCCAATATTAATCTCCCACTATTTTTTTTTTCAGGGAGAATTGAAAAACCAAAATAAAAAAAAAATAAAAAACTAGGCTTTCTGTGGCCCACAATTTGAGAGAGATGGCACAGACAGGACTGGCACAGAAGCACAAAGGCCAATATTAATCTCCCAC
Organism: Ranitomeya imitator; assembly: GCF_032444005.1. Taxonomy (NCBI): domain Eukaryota; kingdom Metazoa; phylum Chordata; class Amphibia; order Anura; family Dendrobatidae; genus Ranitomeya; species Ranitomeya imitator. Next base: position 653,696,810 of record NC_091285.1, on the reverse strand, counting down.
TATTTATTTTTTCAGGGAGAATTTAAATACCAAAATAAAAAAAAAGACACTAGGCTTTCTGTGGCCCACAATTTGAGAGAGATGGCACAGACAGGACTGGCACAGAAGCACAAAGGCCAATATTAATCTCCCACTATTTTTTTTTTTTCAGGGAGAAATTAAAAACCAAAATAAAAAAAAACAACAACTAGGCTTTCTGTGGCCCACAATTTGAGAGAGATGGCACAGACAGGACTGGCACAGAAGCACAAAGGCCAATATTAATCTCCCACTATTTATTTTTTTTCAGGGAGAATTTAAATACCAAAATAAAAAAAAGACACTAGGCTTTCTGTGGCCCACATTTTGAGAGAGATGGCACAGACAGGACTGGCACAGAAGCACAAAGGCCAATATTAATCTCCCACTATTTTTTTTTTTCAGGGAGAATTTAAAAACCAAAATAATAAAAAATTAAAAAACTAGGCTTTCTGTGGCCCACACTTTGAGAGAGATGGCACAGACAGGACTGGCACAGAACCACAAAGGCCAATATTAATCTCCCACTATTTTTTTTTTTTTCAGGGAGAATTTAAAAACCAAAATTAAAAAAAAACAGACACTAGGCTTTCTGTGGCCCACAATTTGAGAGAGATGGCACACAGGACTGGCACAGAAGCACAAAGGCCAATATTAATCTCCCGCTATTTATTTTTTTTTCAGGGAGAATTTAAAAACCAAAATAAAAAAAAAAGACACTAGGCTTTCTGTGGCCCACAATTTGAGAGAGATGGCACAGACAGGACTGGCACAGAAGCACAAAGGCCAATATTAATCTCCCACTATTTTTTTTTTTTCAGGGAGAATTTAAATACCAAAATAAAAAAAAAGACACTAGGCTTTCTGTGGCCCACAATTTGAGAGATGGCACAGACAGAACTGGCACAGAAGCACAAAGGCCAATATTAATCTCCCACTATTTATTTTTTTTTCAGGGAGAATTTAAAAACCAAAATTAAAAAAAACAGACACTAGGCTTTCTGTGACCCACAATTTGAGAGAGATGGCGCACAGAAGCACAAAGGCCAATATTAATCTCCCGCTATTTTTTTTTTTTCAGGGAGAATTTAAAAACCAAAATAAAATAAAAAGACACTAGGCTTTCTGTGGCCCACAATTTGAGAGAGATGGCACAGACAGGACTGGCACAGAAGCACAAAGGCCAATATTAATCTCCCACTATTTATTTTTTTTTCAAGGAGAATTTAAAAACCAAAATAAAAAAAACAGACACTAGGCTTTCTGTGCCCCACTCTAGCAGAAATGCCAATCTTAATCTCCCACTACTTTTTTTTGTTAGGGAGAATTGCCAAGAAATCAGGGCCAGTATTACACACTAGGCTTTCTGTGCCCCAAAATTGGAGAGAGATGGCACACACAGGACTGGCACTCTAGCAGAAATGCCAATCTTAATCTCCCACTACTTTTTTTGGTTAGGGAGAATTGCCAAGAAATCAGGGCCAGTATTACACACTAGGCTTTGTGTGCCCCAAAATTGGAGAGAGATGGCACACACAGGACTGGCACTCTAGCAGAAATGCCAATCTTAGGGTGGTTTCACACTTGCGTTTTTGTCTGCAGCGTTTTTTAACAAAAAAACGCATGCGTTTTTTTCCCCTATATTTAACATTGAAAACGCATGCGTTTTTTGGTGTACGCGTTTGCACGCGTTTGTGAACGCATGCGTTTTTTTACTGCATGCGTTCATTTTCTAAAATGCAACTTGTAGTATTTTTTGACCCAAAAAATGCGTTTACATGCGTTTTTTTTGGGACAAAAAATGCATTGGAGTCAATGGGGACGCATGCGTTTTTTTGTACATGCGTTTCCATGCGTTTTTTTGACGCATGCGTTTTTTTTAAAAGATTGAATTAACTGTAGATAAGGTTGTCTAGACACTGATAAGCCTGCCCCATAGCAGCAGGGTTATAAAAGGAAGGTTGGGGGAAGTTTCTTGTCACTTCTGATCAGACTCCAAAGAAGACAAGACCCTGCCCGGACGCATTGTTGGACAAGACCCAGAGCAATGTGAGTATATCCTAGCCAATGCATTCATTTTCAATTTTTTGGATCTACATGTCCTAATTTCTTCTATTTTTTTCTTTCAACACGCATCAGAATGTCTTCTACGGTGTCTTCGTCTGATGAGGAGTTCCAGCCACGTCAATCAGAAGTGGATCACGTGAGCGAGGTAAGTTTTTTGTCCGTCAGCGTGGTAAGTATTGACTGTCACATCGACACATGAGGCAATTTGATTTTTTTTATTTTATAGAGCACTTCAACTGAGGGACAGAGAGGTACTGAGCAGCGGAGTCAAGGTCCGGTGGGAAGACGGCAGCGGGTATGTATACCAGGCAGACTGTCCTTATTGTAATATTCTTGAATCTTCCTTTCTGTACCCTTGTTTTTCTTTAAATTTTTCTTGTATCATCCTTTTCTGAAAGTTGTCTTTCATATTCCTGCCCTTTCTCATCTTCGTGTCTTTTTTTTCCCCAATGTGGTTGAGCAAACTTAAATGATTTTCTTTTAATTTTAGGTTTCACAACGGGACGACGACCGGATTGATAATGACCTGCTGATCACTCTGGTCCAGGAGCGAGTCCCGTTGTGGGACAGCCGGGATCCACAGCACATCGTCAATAGTGTTCTCCGTCGTTTGTGGAGTGAGGTGGCCCAAGCGTTGTGGGATGGCTGGGAGAATTCCCCGCCATGGGTCCGTAATGCATTTGGTAAATATTGCACGGCAGTGTGAAGCAACAGACCTTGGCCATGCTCTCTTGACTGTGTGTGATGAAAGAAACTTTTCGTAGTTTCTGTCATCACACACAGTCAAGAGAGCACGGCCAAAAGTCCTTTTTCTGACCATTATATTTTATTGTTATTTCACAGTGGACAAAGTAAGAACACGTTGGCGTTCCATGAAGGACCGCTTCAACAAGGACCTTCGTGCTGAGAATCGTGCAGCAAGTGGTTCCGGAGCAAGGCACCGGCTCTACAAATATCACTGTGTGCTGGCCTTCCTGAGACCGGTCCTTCTCATGAGAACGTAAGTATTTCTCACATGCCTCCGGTTGTATTGCATTGAGATAATCTGTCATTTTTAATTCCACAGGATGTACCGTCTTGTTATAGTTTGGTATTAATTTTCTGTTTTCTTTTTTCACAGCACACACTGCACGACTGTCGCCACAGGTTCTGGAGCGGTCCTTCAGCCGGCAGCCACGGACCCATCCCAGCCATCCAGCAGCGCAGCACCAGGTGGGTCTTCCACACTCACTGGAGACCAGGGGGCTGGCCCATCAGGTCTTCCCCTTTCGCAGTCCTCTTTCGCTGCACCCATTTTTGCGGGCTCATCCCGGCAGCGACAGAGGGCTTCGGATAGGTCCCTCATGCCCGAGTTTTTGCACTTGAGCTCGGTTTTACACGAAGCTATCAAGGCTTTAGGTGACAGAATGGATGTGTCCCATAATCTCTTAGATTTCCGCATCCAGGATGTCGCCAAAAGCGTTGATCAAGTGAAAGCCGACCTCCAGAAGCCAGCTCATCATTTTTTTAATCAAATCCAACAGGGCATGTCGGAACACCTTAGCCCTGATCTCCAGCTGAGTGTGATGCAGGCCTGCAATGTTGCTTTTGTGCAGGCTATGCAGCAGAGTCAGAGTCGTAATGTGGCGGCATATCCAACTGTGCCGTCACTGTCACAAGTAAACACCATTCCTACCTCTGCTGCATACCACTGCACGGCCACCTCTATTCCCTCTACAGGTGTACTCCACTACAGCGCCAACACGATGACGAGTGCTGTTGGACATCCCACCGCCACCACCGTGACAACCGCTGCTCCGGCTTGGACCTCCTCCGCTGACACCACGATGACGCAGTACCCTGGCGTGGCTTATCGGCCCGGCCCCCTCCCGATGCAGCAGGACCCATCCATGCCATATCGGACCGGCCCACCCCCGATGCAGCAGGACCGAGGCCTGGCATATCGGACCGGACCCACCCCGATGCAGCAGGACCGAGGCACTGCTTTCCGGCCAGGACACCCCACGATGCAGCAGGACCCAGGTCAGTCGTATAGGACGGCCCACCCCCCCAAGCAGCAGGACCCAGGCATGGCGTATCGCACCGGCCCCCCCATTATGCAGCAGGACCAAGCCATAGCTTTCCGGGCAGGACCCACCCCGATGCAGCAGGACCCATCCATGGCTTTATGTTCCCCCCCACCAGCAATGCAGCAGGACACTGGTATGGGCTTTGTTTCCCCCCCCCCCCCAACGATGCACCAGGACCCTGGGAGGGTTTTATGGTCCCCCCCCCCAACGAGGCACCAGGACCCTGGGAGGGTTTTATGTTCCCCCCCCAACAAGGCACCAGGATCCTGGGAGGGTTTTTGTTTCCCCCCCCCAACGAGGCACCAGGACCCAGGCGGGACTTTATATTTCCCCCCCACTACAATGGTATTGGACTCAGACATTGCCGAGCGCTCCACAATGGAGACGGACTGTGTAATTGTGGAGCCGGGTCCTGACGTGTCTCCCGCCCACACTTTACAATCTAGCCCAAGAAGACATCCCCCAACCAGGAAAACCCAACGGAAAACAGGCAAAACGCATAAAAAACAAAAAACTTTGATTATTCCTCCCCCATCACCTACCGATGTGTCTCAACCTTCCAGTGTGTCTCAAGCCCCTCATGTTTTAAGCCCCATCCCCGAACTTCCAGACCCTTCAAGTTTTATTGCCCCATCTCCTGCCACCTCTGCCTCCTCCACGGTGAGCCAGGCTTCAGTTCTGAATACCCCCTAGTTACATCACTCAACCCCAAGCCGGCGTGGTACAACCCGCCGCGGTACAAAAAAAATAAATTTGGTTGTTTCCTCAATAAAAAAAAAGTTTATTTGCAACAATTATGTTTGGTTTATTGTGTCTTTCACCGCTCTCAATACACACCAATAAACTTCGTCACACACTTATTCTTTTGGCCAAAACATATCTCCAGTAGTATAAAATACCAGACAACATCTATATGTGTTTCTTTAGTATACAGATATGAGTTGGCCAAAAAAATAGTAGTTATTTCCATACTCTTATTTTTTTAACTAGTGTAGTGTCACTGTACAAAGAGAAAATGGTGGAAATCAAGTTCAGAACTCAACTGAACCGGTCAGATGTCAAAATAGACACCTGACCTATTTAGTTGATTACTGACTTGTATATTCACCATATTCTATATAGCACATTATGTGACAATGTTTGACAAACTGATGGGACAATGGTTGGCACACGCTAACTATCTATGTTCACCTGGGCAGGTGTAAGAAATTTTGAATTCATGATCATGTATATGTTCATCATGAATTCATTATTTCTTACACTTGACTTGACGGGTATAGAGAGCGTGCCAGTCTTGACGCAATGACGTCAAGAAGATTACCAATAAATAAATTAAAATTTGGTTACATTATTATAAGTATGCGGCCCGTGTTTATATCATTCTTTGTAAACCAAAATGGGGAGTGCAACTGAGGTCAATTATGATGAAAAAATAAAAATTATTACCTCATCAACTATCACCCACTCCTGGTTTTGGATTACAAATTATGATATACATATCTACTGCCCATCTTTGGTCAACCTTTGTTTAGAGAGGAAAAAGACAGGAGACATGGTGAACACAAAAAAGTTTATTAATTAGAAAAATTTGTATCAGTATTTAATAATTGGTAAACATTAACATACAACAGGACATTTAAACAACATTGTCCTGCCATGAAACCCGTCCAATATCGGACACAAAATAGGCCGCAAATTGGTCCCGCATAAGACCAACGGCTGCAGTTGACCGCATCGGGTGAGGCTGAAAATCAGGCAATGGGTGTGAAACTGGTTCATTAAGTTCAATGTGGGGTCGCTCCTTAGCCATTATATAATTGTGTAGAACCACACAGGCTTTGACCACCTCGTCCACTGTTTCCACTTTTAGATTGATGGTTGTTGCAAGAATTCGCCATTTAGCAACCAGAATGCCAAAGCTGCACTCTACGGTTCTTCTGGCCCTGGTCAGTCTGTAGTTGAATATTCTTCTAGTGTGGTCCAAGTCCCTACTAGAATAGGGCTTCAGGAGATTTTCACACATCTGGAAGGCCTCATCCCCAACCATAACAAATGGCAGCGGTGGGCCTTGGGTGTTGGGGAGAGGCTATGGAGGGGGGAAATTAAAATTGTTGCCATATACCCGACGGCCCATATCCGAGCTCTTGAAGGTCTGGGAATCATTGCCACGGCCAAAACCTCTAATATCCACTGCGATGAAGCGACACTCCGCATCCGCTATTGCCATGAGCACTACCGAAAAATATTTTTTATAATTAAAAAACTCAGATCCGGTTCTGGCAGGTTTGACAATGCGAATGTGCTTCCCATCCACCGCCCCTAAACAGTTTGGAAAATCACACATGTTCAAAAATGTTTTTGATATTTCCCGCCACATGTCCACGGTGGGTACGGGTATAAACTCCTCACGGAGTACATTCCATAACGCACGACAGGTGTCCACAACAATTCCGGAGAGGGTTGAGATTCCAAGGCAGTATTGGAAGTGCAGGGAAGATAAACTCTCTCCTGTGGCAAGAAATCTAGAAGAAAAAGAAACAAAAAAAAAATTTAAAATCGGCTCTTAATGGTGTGTTTAAAAAAAAAAAAAAAACACACATAGAAAACATGTCATAACAAAAAAATTGCACGGTCATTGGTTTAGTTTTGGAACGTACCGTAATGTCACTAACAGACGTTCCTCAGGTGGAATCGCTCTACGGAGCCGTGTGTCCTGTCGCCTTATGGATCCTTCGACACGAGCCATTAAATCCCGGAAAGAATCTTGAGACATTCTGGTATAATCCTGGAATTTCTCCGGGTTGGCATTCAGCTCCGCATAGAGCGTGTGATATGCTCCACAGGTTTCACGCACTTCAATGATGGGGTGCCTCCAAAACCGCCGACGCTGTCTCCTTCTCCATCTTTGGCGGTTTCGGTCTTGCTCCCAAGCAAAAACACAGGCAAGGAAAATTTTGAAGCTGAACTCCAGTTTGAAATAAAAGCTCTCCATTGAAAGATCCATCATGACACCGGAAACAGTAGCAAGCTGTGAACATTTCGGTACCCCTAGGGTCAATATATTGAGAGAAAATCACATACGCCCTCTCTATTCCCATTGGTTGTGTTACTGGTGACCTTTTTTTTTTCTTTTTTTTTTTTTCTGAATATTGCTCAAAAAAACGCAAGCGCATACAAAAACGCATGTAAACGCGTGTAAACACTGCTTTTTTTGACGCAGCGTTTACACGCGTTTACATGCGTTTTTGTACCATGCGTTTTTTTTTTCAAAACGCATGCGTTCAAAAACGCAAGTGTGAAACCAGCCTTAATCTCCCACTATTTTTTTTTATTAGGGAGAATTAAAAAAAAAAAAAAAAAAGGATTATAGACACTAGGCTTTCTGTGCCTCACAATTGTAGAGAGATGGCACACACGACTAGCACTCAAGCACAAATGCCAAGATTAATCTCCCACTATTTATTTTTTTTCAGGGAGAATTTAAAAAAAAAAAAAAAACAGGGACTGTCCTACAATTACTATCTCCCTGCAGTAATCTCAGCCAGGTATGGCAGGCAGCAATAACAAGGAGTGGACTGCTGCACAAATTACATCAAAAGTGTGCAGAAAGGAAGGAACAACAGGATTTGTGCTTTGAAAAAAGCAGTTGGTTTGCACAGCGGCGTACACACAGCAATGCAGCTATCAGGGAGCCTTCTAGGGCAGCCCAATGAGCTACAGCGCTGAGGAAAAAAAATGTAGCTTCCACTGTCCCTGCAAACAAAAGGTGGTTTTGGACAGTGGAAATCGCTACAGCACAAGCGGTTTGGGGGTTAATGGACCCTGCCTAACGCTATCCCTGCTTCTGACGAAGCGGCAGCAACCTCTCCCTATACTCAGATCAGCAGCAGTAACATGGCGGTCGGCAGGAACGCCCCTTTATAGCCCCTGTGACGCCACAGACAGCAAGCCAATCACTGCAATGCCCTTCTCTAAGATGGTGGGGACCAGGACCTATGTCATCACGCTGCCCACACTCTGCGTTTACCTTCATTGGCTGAGAAATGGCGCTTTTCGCGTCATTGAAACGCGACTTTGGCGCGAAAGTCGCGTACCGCATGGCCGACCCCACACAGGGATCGGGTCGGGTTTCATGAAACCCGACTGTGGCAAAAGTCGGCGACTTTTGAAAATGAACGATCCGTTTCGCTCAACCCTACTAGAAACTATTTTAAACAATTTGTTCATAAAATGATCCCCAGACATAAATTCGGCACGAAAATGGCACATTCAATTTTGTGATCGGAAACCAGAGAAAAATTTTATAAAAGCGGTAAAATTCAGTACATTCTGTAAAAGTGCGGGAAAATATTTGCGTTGCCACAAAAATATTTTCAGCACCTTAGCCAAGATAATGGTGGTGTTTTCTGAGTGTTTGAAATGTGTTTGATGACGGGAGGGAGTTTACAGAGCTCAGAAGCACCGCGTTCTTTGAAGCATAGCACAGCAGTCTTTTTTTTTCCCCCTAACTTTATGTGTGCACATTTCAGCTAACCAATCAGGGCACAGGAAACACCCAGAATGTCCTGACACCACGGCTTGTGTCATTGGCTGCTGAAATCACAAGTCCCTTTCCATATAAATATTTGACATGTGGTTTGAGCACCATTTTGACACTGACAGTGCAGAGAGGCTGCTCCTGATGCTGCCACTGTTACTAGCAAGATTTCAGCTATTTAGTTAGGCAGTTGTAAATCAGTCAGAAAGTGTACCTAGATAGTGTCCAGTGTGGCTGTAAAAATTACCTACCAGATTTTTTTTGTGGCATTTCTGATGGTTCACAGACAAAGCACACAGGGCACATGTTCTACAAGTGTGTTGTGCACTGATTCTATAGTGCTCAGTGCACAAGTATAGCATTCTAAACAATATTATTTCTGTAGCTAAATGTAGAAAAGCCTGCTGTATCCCACATTGTAACTAGTTAGATAGGTGGTTGCATATCAGTCAGATATTGTAGGTAGCTTGTGTCAAGTGTGGCTGTTAAATTTACATTCCAGCACTTCTGTTTCTTTTTTGGATATTACTGAGGTCCACAAACAAATCCATCAGGGCACGTGCACTGCTTCTATTGTGATCGATGTACTAGTATAGCATTCTAATTCACATGTAGCTAGTGAAAAAATATTACACAGCCTGCTGTATCTCACCTTGTAATTTAGTGCTGTGGTGAAATAAAACTGTCTGCAGACCTAAAGCATATTTAAAAAAAGATATAATTTTCCTGCTGCTAAATATGAAACAGCTTGCTGTATCCCACATAGTCATTTTGTGGCGGTGATATGAACCTGTCTGCAGACCTTTTTCAGTTGGAAAAAGTTAGCCAACCCGCTGTATCACACAATTTGTCATTTGTTTGGGTTGAAATTAAGCTAACAAATTCTTCTGTTAGTAACGTCATACACTAAGGGACCTGACTTGAAAAATACTTTGCAGCATCTAGTGTGTTATAGAGGCCTGACACTTAGGCCACAAACAAATTCTTCTGTTATTAATGTTCTACACTAAGGTACCTGAGTTTAAAAATAGTTTTCAGCATCTAGTGTGTTATAGAGGCCTGATATATAGGCCACAAACAAAGTATTTTGTTATTAACATCCTACATTAAGGAACCCGACTTGAAAAATACTTTGTAGCATCTAGTGTGTTATAGAGGCTAAATACAAAGGCCACAAACAAATTCTTCTGTTATTAACATCCTACACTAAGGAACCTGAGTTTAAAAATAGTTTGTAACATCTAGTGTGTTATAGAGGCCTGATTCATAAGCCACAAACAAATTCATCTGTTATTAACATCATACATTAAGGGACCTGACTTGAAAAATACTTTGTGGCATCTAGTGTATTATAGACTAACACGATACAGCATGCCATATTTCAATTTACTTTACATTTTACAGTTAACTTTACTTTAACAATTTTACAATTAACTTTTACTTTACTCAATTTACTTTACAATTTACATATTTGAATTTACTGTCACTGAAATTCAGCTGTTTGCAGAAGTGGTGCAAAGTTTAAAATCTAATTTTTGGTTGTTGATACTGTGCTCCAACCACACTATCTGAGCAATATGACTGGGAAAAAGTGAGGCCGTAGTGGAAGGGGAATTAGGCTTGGTGTTCAAGGTGTACGTGGGGTAGGTGATAATGTTTATGAAAGCACTAGTGAAGCAATGCTCCATCCAATGCAATGACAACAGACAATTTATGTTACTGGACAGGCTACACCACTACCTTTCTTTAGCAGTTGGACAGCGGTACGCCTTGTCGATGATGCCCAGAAAGAGCATGTACTCGAGTGGATGGCAAGTGCAGCTTCAAGTGGCCTCTCCTCCTCTTCCTCCACTTCAACATCACACCCTGTACAGTCCACAGAGGTGGCACCCAAATTCTCCTTGCCTTCCCCCACGTCCCAACTTTAACATTCAACTGCCTGTACCAAACCACAGATGGGTGAGTCGGAAGAGATGTTCACACATTCTTTGCCATGTTCATCAGAAGTGTGCGCAAAAGCTTTGCAGAGTCATGAAGAGGAAATCTGCACCGATGCCCAAAATTATTTTAGCTTGGATCCAGGGCAGGAAGAAGTACGGTCCAAACAGCATCCTGAGCCTCCTCATCAGATGTTAACCTCTGGGGTGGGAGGTAATCCTGATGAGATTCAGATATCTGAGGCTCATGTGGACTGTACTGTGCTGTCAGGGCAAGAAGAGGAGAAGGGTGACTCCAATGGTGAGGAATGTGATAACACAGGGGATGGTGATGATGATGAGGTGTTAGATTCCAGTTGGCGTGAACATAGAGGCACACAGCTGAGTAGGTCATCTGAGGAGGAACATCAGGAGGTTACATTGCGCTTGTCCGTCGCAGACGCATAGTGATGCAGTCACAGCGAGAGATGCATCCTCAGCCACAACTGTGCCTCTGACCAGCATCATCTGCAGGTCTGCAGCTTGTAGGGGGAGCAAGGGTTGCCTAGCCTGAGCCATTTTTGACACTGCAAAGGATGAGCCAACTCACGTAATCTGCCAACTTTGCAAAAAAAAAACTTAGTGGAGGTAAAAAGTGCACTAATTTTGACTACTACATGTATGAACCTTCACATGCGCAGTCAACATGCATTACTGTGGGAATCCCACTGTGCAAAAATGTGGACATCAACCACCATCATCCACCTCATCAGTCGCATCTGCTGCTTCTTCCTCCTCCTCTGTTAGGCTGCCGTCACACTTGCAGTATTTGGTCAGTATTTTACCTCAGTATTTGTAAGCCAAAACCAGGAGTGGGTGATAAATGCAGAAAGTTGTGCATATGTTTCTATTATAATTTTCCTCTATTTGTTCCACTCCTGGTTTTGGCTTACAAATACTGATGTAAAATACTGACCAAATACCTCTAGTGTGACGGCAGCCTTACTGTGCCAACTATTGAGACCCAGGTCATTGACTGCAGAACCTCGGGTTCTTGGACCTCATGGTAGAGGCTGACATATGAGTGCCTTCTTGTTGCACTATCTGCACTATCTGGGACATGTGAATGCTGCAGTATCGAAACACACTTTTATAAAACCTTAAGAAAGCTTTTCCCCAAGACAGCAGTGAAGCACACAGCTCGCCATCTCCAACCCAACAATTTGTCAACGCCAAAACATTAGCAGCAGCGGTGGAAATGGAAAAAGCAATTTCTATGAGTCCTTTGACACTTTTTTTTAGACCAACTCGTGCATCAGCACAACAGAGTCCTAGTCTTACACGTGGTGAATGAATGGAGAGGATGGTGCAGGAGTATCTAGAACTCAATAGCAATACCATCAGGGAGTGTTTGGACCCCTTCACATTTTGGTCTTCTAAAATGGATGAGTGGCCTGAGCTTGCCTCATATGCTTTGGAGATTTTATTGTGCCCGGCAGCCAGCATTCTCTCAGAAGGTGTCTTCACGCTGCTGGTGGTGTCCTGATGGATAAGCGCATAAGGCTGTCCCATGAAAGTGTTGACCGCCTTACTTTCATTAAGATGAACAAGTCATGGATCTCCAAGGACTTTTGCACTCCAATTGCAGACTGTGCAGACTAGGTGATATTGCATTTTTTAGTGTGATGCATTAATGTCATGTAACTGCACTCTGTGATATCTTTAGTGTGGCTTCTGTTTCTGCTACTGAAGCTGCTGGTGATGTTAACAGAAATTTGTTGTAATGTGAACAGTCATGGTTGGGCTACATCTGCTGTGTTAGCTGCAGTGGAAGACGTGTCGGTCCCAATTATACTATTTCTATTTTCGTGAAAGTTATTCCACTTCGGTGGTGTCAGGCCCTCATATTTTAAAACGTGAACATTCCAAGTTGGGTGTCCATCTGCTGGATTGGGTGTACTGAAAGGCCAGTCGGTCCCTATTCTACTATTTCAATTGTGGTGAAATTGATGCCACTTTGGTGGTGTCTGGCAATAAGCAATCATTTTTGGAAACGTGAACACTCCTGGTTGGCTGTCCATCTGCTGTATTGGGTGTAGTGAAAGACCTGTTGGTCCCTATTCCACTATTTCTACTGTGGTGAAATTGATGCCACTTTGGTATTGTCTGCCAATAATTTTAGGAAATGTGAATACTCCTGTTTGGGTCTCCTTCATGCATGTTGCCTGTAGCAGTAGGCCTCCGAGACCGTCAGGCATCCACTTCCATGGACTCAAATACCAATGATACTATCCTTAAATTTTTCTGACAATGGTAGTCTGGAAAACTGATATTTGAGCCACCTGAGTGTGGCTCAGCATGAATGCAGGTAGTGGTGTTGCATGTTGTGTCAGGGCTCCCAGCACAGGGGCCCTACACCGATCCCTCACCCACCTCATCTTTACATGCTGTCCCAGACCTCAATACCTCATGCCTGGCTGATTGTTGCAGTTCCATGCTGAAATTTCTACTGTGGGTGAATTGAGGCCACTTTCCTGGTGTCTGTCCCTCATTTGATGTGTTTTTGGGGGCATTTGGGGCCATTCTAAGGTGTTGTGCACACGTTTGTTTTTGCCTCCCATTGACGTGATGGCGTTTGGCAATGTTCAGTGAATGTTCGACAAATTCATCGGCAAATATTGCAAATTCGGCAAAAGTAATCCGAACCGAACATTGAAATATTCGCTCATCTCTAGTTAAGATAGAACAGAAAAAAAATGTTGTGGCCTCAGGATCAGGCCTCTATAACACAATAGACGCTACAAATTATTTTAACGCCAGGTCTCTTACTGTATGATGTTAAGATAGAACAGAAAATTGTTTTGTGGAATCTGGATTAAAGTAAGGTCTCCTACTGTATGACACTAGGAACAGAAGAAATTTTTGTGACCTATGGATCAGGCCTCTATAACACACTAGATGCTGCAAACTATTTTAAAGTCAGGTCCCCTACTGTATGACAGTATGAAAAGAATTTTTGGTGGTCATTGGATCAGGCATCTATAACACACTAGACACTACATACTATTTTAAACTCCAGTAGCCTACTGTATGACACTAGGAACAGAAGAATTTTTGGGTGGCCTTTGGTTCAGGCCTCTATAACACACTAAATGCTACAAACTATTTTAAAGACTGCTCCTCTATTGCATGACACTAGGAACCAACAGAAGATTTTTTTGGTGGCCTCTGGATCAGGCCTCTACAACACATTGGATGCTACAAACTATTTTTAAAGTCAGGTCCCTTAATGTCTGATGTTGAGAACAAAATAATTTTTTGTGGCCTCTGGATCAGGCATCTATAACACACTAGATGCTGCAAACTATTTTAAAGTCAGGTCCCCTACTCTATGACACTAGGAATAGAAGAATTTTTTGTGACATCTGGATCAAGTCCAACACTGGAACATTGACAGGAACCATGGATCAAAGCATCAGGTGGAGTTAAGTAGAGAAGCAGCTAACGACCTCATCAGATCACCTGAGGGAGGAAACTCAGAAGCTGCAGTACCACTTTCCTCCACAAACGGATGCTCCCAGAGAGAATCAGCCGAAGTACCACTTGTGACCACAGGAGTGAACTCTGCCACAGAATTCACAACAGTACCCCCCCCCTTGAGGAGGGGTCACCGAACCCTCACCAGAGCCCCCAGGCCGACCAGGATGAGCCACATGAAAGGCACGAACAAGATCGGGAGCATGGACATCAGAGGCAAAAACCCAGGAATTATCTTCCTGAGCATAACCCTTCCATTTAACCAGATACTGGAGTTTCCGTCTTGAAACACGAGAATCCAAAATCTTCTCCACAATATACTCCAATTCCCCCTCCACCAAAACCGGGGCAGGAGGCTCAACAGATGGGACCATAGGTGCCACGTATCTCCGCAACAATGACCTATGGAATACGTTATGTATGGAAAAAGAATCTGGAAGGGTCAGACGAAAAGACACAGGATTAAGAACCTCAGAAATCCTATACGGACCAATAAAACGAGGTTTAAACTTAGGAGAGGAAACCTTCATAGGAATATGACGAGAAGATAACCAAACCAGATCCCCAACACGAAGTCGGGGACCCACACGGCGTCTGCGATTAGCGAAAAGTTGAGCCTTCTCCTGGGACAAGGTCAAATTGTCCACTACCTGAGTCCAAATCTGCTGCAACCTGTCCACCACAGTATCCACACCAGGACAGTCCGAAGACTCAACCTGTCCTGAAGAGAAACGAGGATGGAACCCAGAATTGCAGAAAAACGGCGAAACCAAGGTAGCCGAGCTGGGCCGATTATTAAGGGCGAACTCAGCCAAAGGCAAAAAGGACACCCAGTCATCCTGATCAGCAGAAACAAAGCATCTCAGATATGTTTCCAAGGTCTGATTGGTTCGTTCGGTCTGGCCATTAGTCTGAGGATGGAAAGCCGAAGAAAAAGACAAGTCAATGCCCATCCTACCACAAAAGGCTCGCCAAAACCTTGAAACAAACTGGGAACCTCTGTCAGAAACAATATTCTCTGGAATGCCATGCAAACGAACCACATGCTGGAAGAACAAAGGCACCAAATCAGAGGAGGAAGGCAATTTAGACAAGGGTACCAGATGGACCATCTTTGAAAAGCAATCACAGACCACCCAAATGACTGACATCTTTTGAGAAACGGGAAGGTCAGAAATAAAATCCATAGAGATATGTGTCCAAGGCCTCTTCGGGACCGGCAAGGGCAAAAGCAACCCACTGGCATGAGAACAGCAGGGCTTAGCCCGAGCACAAATCCCACAGGACTGCACAAAAGTACGCACATCCCGCGACAGAGAGGGCCACCAAAAGGATCTAGCCACTAACTCTCTGGTACCAAAGATTCCAGGATGACCAGCCAACACCGAACAATGAAGTTCAGAGATAACTCTATTCGTCCACCTATCAGGGACAAACAGTTTCTCCGCTGGGCAACGATCAGGTTTATTAGCCTGAAATTTTTGCAGCACCGGCCGCAAATCAGGGGAGATGGCAGACACAATTACTCCTTCCTTGAGGATACCCACCGGCTCAGATAAACCCGGAGAGTCGGGCACAAAACTCCTAGACAGAGCATCCGCCTTCACATTTTTAGAGCCCGGAAGGTACGAAATCACAAAGTCAAAACGGGCAAAAAACAACGACCAACGAGCTTGTCTAGGATTCAAGCGCTTGGCAGACTCGAGATAAGTCAAGTTCTTATGATCAGTCAATACCACCACGCGATGCTTAGCTCCTTCAAGCCAATGACGCCACTCCTCGAATGCCCACTTCATGGCCAGCAACTCTCGGTTGCCCACATCATAATTTCGCTCACCAGGCAAAATCTTCCTGGAAAAGAAAGCGCATGGTTTCATCACTGAGCAACCAGAACCTCTCTGTGACAAAACAGCCCCTGCTCCAATCTCAGAAGCATCAACCTCGACCTGGAACGGAAGAGAAACATCTGGTTGACACAACACAGGGGCAGAAGAAAAACGACGCTTCAACTCTTGAAAAGCTTCCACAGCAGCAGAAGACCAATTGACCAAATCAGCACCCTTCTTGGTCAAATCGGTCAATGGTTTGGCAACACTAGAAAAATTGCAGATGAACCGACGATAAAAATTAGCAAAGCCCAGGAACTTTTGCAGACTTTTCAGAGATGTCGGCTGAGTCCAATCATGGATGGCTTGGACCTTAACCGGATCCATCTCGATAGTAGAAGGGGAAAAGATGAACCCCAAAATTGAAACCTTCTGCACACCAAAGAGACACTTTGATCCCTTCACAAACAAAGAATTAGCACGCAGGACCTGAAAAACCGTTCTGACCTGCTTCACATGAGACTCCCAATCATCCGAGAAGATCAAAATGTCATCCAAGTACACAATCAGGAATTTATCCAGGTACTCACGGAAGATGCCATGCATAAAGGATTGAAACACTGATGGAGCATTGGCAAGTCTGAACGGCATCACTAGATACTCAAAATGACCCTCGGGCATATTAAATGCAGTTTTCCATTCATCGCCTTGCCTGATTCTCACCAGATTATACGCACCACGAAGATCTATCTTAGTGAACCAACTAGCCCCCTTAATCCGAGCAAACAAATCAGATAACAATGGCAAGGGGTACTGAAATTTAACAGTGATCTTATTAAGAAGGCGGTAATCTATACACGGTCTCAGCGAACCATCCTTCTTGGCTACAAAAAAGAACCCTGCTCCTAATGGCGACGATGACGGGCGAATATGCCCCTTCTCCAGGGATTCCTTCACATAACTGCGCATAGCGGTGTGCTCAGGCATGGATAAATTAAACAGTCGACCTTTTGGGAATTTACTACCAGGAATCAAATTGATAGCACAATCACAATCCCTATGCGGAGGCAGGGCATCGGACTTGGGCTCATCAAATACATCCCGGTAATCAGACAAGAACTCTGGAACCTCAGAAGGGGTGGATGACGAAATTGACAGAAATGGAACATCACCATGTACCCCCTGACAACCCCAGCTGGACACCAACATGGAATTCCAATCCAATACCGGATTATGGGCTTGTAGCCATGGCAACCCCAACACGACCACATCATGCAGATTATGCAACACCAGAAAGCGAATAACCTCCTGATGTGCAGGAGCCATGCACATGGTCAGCTGGGTCCAGTATTGAGGCTTATTCTTGGCCAAAGGTGTAGCATCAATTCCTCTCAATGGAATAGGACACTGCAAGGGCTCCAATAAAAACCCACAACGTTTAGCATAATCCAAGTCCATCAAATTCAGGGCAGCGCCTGAATCCACAAACGCCATGACAGAATACGATGACAAGGAGCATATCAAGGTAACGGACAGAAGAAATTTTGACTGTACAGTACCAATGGCGGCAGACCTAGCGAACCGCTTAGTGCGCTTAGGACAATCAGAGATAGCATGAGTGGAATCACCACAGTAGAAACACAGCCCATTCAGACGTCTGTGTTCTTGCCGTTCAACTCTGGTCATAGTCCTATCGCACTGCATAGGCTCAGGTTTAATCTCAGGTAATACCGCCAAATGGTACACAGATTTACGCTCACGCAAGCGTCGACCGATCTGAATGGCCAAAGACATAGACTCATTCAAACCAGCGGGCATAGGAAATCCCACCATGACATCCTTAATGGCTTCAGAGAGACCCTTTCTGAAAATGGCTGCAAGCGCAGATTCATTCCATTGAGTGAGCACGGACCATTTTCTAAATTTCTGGCAATATAGCTCTATCTCATCCTGAGCCTGACAAAGAGCCAGCAAATTTTTTTCTGCCTGATCTACTGAATTAGGCTCATCGTACAGCAATCCAAGTGCCAGGAAAAACGCATCGATATCACTCAATGCAGGATCTCCTGACGCAAGTGAAAATGCCCAGTCCTGAGGGTCACCACGCAAAAAAGAAATGACGATCCTAACCTGTTGGGCTGGGTCACCAGAGGAGCGAGGTTTCAAAGCCAGAAACAGTTTACAATTATTATTGAAACTCAGAAATTTAGTTCTATCTCCAAAAAACAAATCTGGAATAGGAATTCTCGGTTCTAACAAAGAATTCTGAACCACAAAATTTTGAATATCTTGAACTCTTGCCGTGAGCTGATCTACACATAAAGACAGACCTTTAATGTCCATTGTAACACCTGTGTCCTGAACCACCCAAATGTCTAGGGGAAAAAAAAGACAAATCACAGTGCAAAGGAAAAAAAATGGTCTCAGAACTTCTTTTTTCCCTCTATTGAGAATCATTAGTACTTTAGGCTTCCTGTACTGTTATGATAGGCAATTCAGTAACACAATGTACATAGCGATCAGAGCACATACAGTGATCTAACAATAACCCAAAATAATAGAACGAGCTCTGAGACGTGGAAACTCTGTAGACCGCAATTCCTGATCCTCTCCAAACACAACTAGAGGCAGCTGTGGATTGCGCCTAACGCTCCCTATGCAACTCGGCACAGCCTGAGAAACTAACTAGCCTGAAGATAGAAAAATAAGCCTACCTTGCCTCAGAGAAATACCCCAAAGGAAAAAGCAATCCCCCCACATATAATGACTGTGAGTAAGATGAAAAGACAAACGTAGGGATGAAATAGATTCAGCAAAGTGAGGCCCGATATTCTAGACAGAACGAGGATAGGAAAGATAACTTTGCGGTCTACACAAAACCCTAAAGAAAACCACGCAAAGGGGGCAAAAAGACCCTCCGTACCGAACTAACGGCACGGAGGTACACCCTTTGCGTCCCAGAGCTTCCAGCAAAACAAATAGACAAGCTGGACAGAAAAAATAGCAACAAATAGCAAAGAAGCACTTAGCTATGCAGAGAAGCAGGCCACAGCAATGATCCAGAGAAACACAAGTCCAACACTGGAACATTGACAGGAAGCATGGATCAAAGCATCAGGTGGAGTTAAGTAGAGAAGCAGCTAACGACCTCACCAGAGCACCTGAGGGAGGAAACTCAGAAGCTGCAGTACCACTTTCCTCCACAAACGGAAGCTCCCAGAGAGAATCAGCCGAAGTACCACTTGTGACCACAGGAGTGAACTCTGCCACAAAATTCACAACAGACTCCTTTATTCATTCCAAATTTACCATACTTACTGAGCACCTAATCCCCGATGCCCTCATCTCCTGCAAACAATCAAAAAATAATAAACCAATATACAATACTATTCTGTCTGCTGTAGTCCATTTAATACTGAATGTCCCATGTTGATCTCACCCGGCCTGCGGCAATACACTGAGAGGAGGTAATCACTCCCACAGTGTATAACTGCATTGCCGTGAAATTTCACCGGAGTTCATCAGCACCAGTGCTCTCACTTTTACCACTGTGTGGACTTTCTCACGCAGCGGTGCTGTGTGAGCACCGGAGCTGATCAGCTGATGAACTCCGGTGACCTCTCTCACTGCGACTCAGTGATGCACTACGGGAGCGATTACCTCCTATCAGTGTATTGCTGACTGCCGGGTAAGTTTGATGTGGAACACTCAGTATTAAATGGACTACAGCAGAAAAGTGAGTTTATGTTGGTTTATTATTTTTGATTGTTTGCAGGAGACACTGGCATCGGGGATTAGGTGCTCGGTGAGCATGTATTTTATAATTATGTAAATGTTTTGATTTTTTTTTACAATTGAACACAGGCACCGGATGATGAGACTATTCTCTCATCATGCGGTCTCTGTTATTTGTGACAAAAGACGTAGCCAGATGGGAGTAGTAGTTCCATCGGACGATGCCTGGGTACTCATGTCGCATGGGTACACACACAGACACACACAGATAGACACATGCACATATTCTCTGCCCACACACAGAAACACACGCACATATTCTCCACCCACACACTGAGACACACACACATTCTCCGCCCGCACACTCTTCCTCCTTCTGACATCATTTCCCTTTGACAAATCGCAGCGTTTCTTGCAGCAAATCCGCAAACCTTTTTACACCTGCATTTTTGCTGCAGATTTGACTGACTCAATTTAAGTCCATGAGTCAAAAATGCTGCAATAACGCAAAAAGAATTGACATGCTGCAGAAAATAAACCACTGTAAATACGGACGGAAATTTATGGATCATGTATACAATACTTCAGGATTGTCATTGAATTACCTTGCTTTAGTATTCCATTGTGTTTTTGGACCATTTATACACGTGTAAAAAAGCGTCGTGAAAATGCATCAAAAACGCATCTTGTACACATAGCAATATAACGTAATCAAAATTCATACAGCTTTATTGATAACATGGAAAAACAACTGATAAAAACATGTAAAAACGTGAAAGCATGATACAAAAAACTACCACCATCCCTGAATATTGCATCAAATATATGGGTGAAAGAGGATAATCTTTATCCCTAATTAATGAAACACATGAACGAGCAGGAAAATGTTCTCAAACAGAATTGTTACACAGAAATAAAAAAAGAAACAAGGAGAAAAATCCAGCAGAAAAGGAATCGCAGAGGTTTATTTTTTATTTTAAACATAGCCCAATCAAGAAAACTATTCATATGGCAATTCGAAAAAATTGGCATATCCTAAAAACTGATAAGGATTTGCGAAAAACAGGATTGGCTAATCGTTTATTCACATATCGCAGAACACATAATATTGGAGATATTTTAATCCACAATCAGTTACTATCTATTGAAAATAATTGGTTAAAAATAAATAATCTAAAGGGAAACTTTAAATGTGGACAATATGCAAGTTGCCATCTGCACAATATTTTCAACCCCCTCCATATTGGCGCAATTACACATACAGTCTTGGACTTCATATCTTGTAAAACTAATTTTGTGGTTTGTATCTTATTCTGTCCTTGCTTATTTTATTACATAGGAAAAACAGCAAGACCACTACCAACTAGGTTCCATGAACACTACCGATCCATAATTACAGGAAAGGGTTCTTTAAGGCTTATACGACACATACAAGATAAGCACAATTCTAATCCTGAGACGTTGAGAATTGCAAGTTTGGAAGTAGTGCAATATCCACCACAAGGTGGTAATCATAATAAAAAATTTATTAAAATGGAAAGCACAGTGGATCCTAAAAACAAACGCACAGGGTCCACTAGGCTTAACCCCTTAATGACCGCAGATACGCCTTTTAACGGCGGCAGTTAAGGGTACTTAAACCACAGTGCCGCTAATTAACAGCGCTGTGGAAAAAATGTATAGCGCC
Organism: Ranitomeya imitator; assembly: GCF_032444005.1. NCBI lineage: Eukaryota > Metazoa > Chordata > Amphibia > Anura > Dendrobatidae > Ranitomeya > Ranitomeya imitator. The sequence goes on along the minus strand of NC_091285.1, from coordinate 653,675,418 downwards.
CCCCAGAGTTGGATTTTCCCTGGGGTCTCGGTTGCCAGGGGTAGCCGAGACCCCAGAGAACATGATTCAGCTTGGTTTTTACTGACCCCGGGGTTGCGATCGCCGATAATTAACCGTTTACCGGCGGCCGCAAAAAAATAAAACGTGATATCCTATTTAATTTCTCTGTCCTCCGATGTGATCGCACATCAGAGGACAGAGAAATGGGGTCCCCGATCGCCCCCAATACTCACCCGTCTCCCCCGATGCGCCTCATGGCTCCCGATGGGCGTCGCCATCTTTTTCCAGGAAAAAAATGGCGGGCACATGCGCAGTGCGCCTGCCGGCCGCCACCCGGCAGATCTTTGGGGTCTCGGCTGCCAGGGGTAGCTGAAACCCCAAAGAACATGATCGGGGTTGGTTTTTACCAACCTCTGTTTTGTGATCTCCGGTAATTAACCGTTTACCGGTGACCGCAAACAAAAATAGCGGTGTGTCATTCTCTGTCCTCTGATGTGATCGCACATCAGAGGACAGAGAAATAGGGGGATCGGTGACCCTGTTATACTTACCGGTTTCCCTAGGTCCTCCTGCATCCCCTACTGGCCGCCGGCTTCTTCCTCCGGGAAGAAAATGGCGGGCACATGCGCAGTGCACCCGCCGTGATGTGCTGGCCAGCAGAGGAAGATTCTTCCTCTTGCTTAATTTTGGTCACTGTGATATTCTATCACAGTGATCAAAATAGAAAAAATAATAAATAATCCCCCCCTTTATTACCCCCCTAGTTAGGAAAAAACAATAAAATAAAAAAAATGTATGCATTTCCATTTTCTGGTTAGGGTTATGGTTAGGGTTAGGGTTGGTGCTAAAGTTAGGGCTGGTGCTAAAGTTAGGGTTAGGGTTGGGGCTAAAGTTAGGGTTAGGATTAGGGTTGATGCTAAAGTTAGGGTTAGGGTTAGGGCTAAAGTTAGGGTTAAGGCTAGGATTAGGGTTGGTGCTAAAGTTAGGGTTAGGGTTGGGGCTAAAGTTAGGGTAAGGGTTGAAGCTAAAGTTAGGGTTAGGGTTGGGGCTAAAGTTGGGTTAGAGTTGGGATTAGGGTTAGGGTTGGGATTAGGGCTACGTTTGGGATTAGGATTAGGTTTGGGGATAGGGTTAAGGTTAGGGTTGGAATTAGGGTTAGGGGTGTATTGGGATTAGGGTTAAGGTTGAGATTATAATTAGCGGTGTGTTGGGCTTAGAGATTTGATGAGGGTTAGGGGTGTTTTGGCATTAGGGTTGTGATTAGGGATATGGTTAGGGTTGGGATTTGGGGTGTTTTGGGGTTAGGGTTTTGATTAGGGTTACAGATTGGGTTAGGATTAGGGTTAGGGGTGTATTGGGGTTAGGGTTAGAGTTAGAATTGGGGGGTTTCCACTGTTTAGGTACATCAGGGGGTCTCCAAATGCGACAGACAATTTTGCGCTCAAAAATTATTTTTTATTTTCACGGCACTGCGTCATACTTCTGTGAAGCACTTGGGAGTTCAAAATGCTCACCACATATCTAGGTAAGTTCCTTTGGGTCTAGTTTTCAAAATAGGGTCACTTGGGGGGGGGTTCTACTGTTTAGGTACATCAGGGGCTCTGAAAAAGCAACATGACGCCAGCAGTCTGCATTTTAAAATGTCACTACTTCCCTTCCGAGCCCTGATGTGTGCCAAAACAGTGGTCCCCCCCCCACATATGGGGTATCAGCGTACTCAGGACAAACTGGATAACAATTTTGGGGTCCAATTTCTGTTGTTAACCTTGGGAAAATAAAAAATTGGGGGCTAAAAAAATCATTTTGTGGAAAAAAAATTGATTTTATTTTCACGACTCTGCATTATAAACTTCTGTGAAGCACTTGGACGTTCAAAGTGCTCACCACACATCTAGATAAGTTCCATTTAGGTACATCAGGGGCTCTGCAAATGCAACATAACGCCCGCAGACCATTCTATCAAAGTCTGCATTCCAAAATGGCACTCCTTCCCTTCCGAGCTCTGCCATGCACCCAAACAGTGGTTTCCCCCCACATATGGGGTATCAGCGTACTCCACATAAATTGCACAATAAATTTTGCGTTCCAATTTCTCCTGTCACAATTGTGAAAGTAAAAATTTGGGGGTGAAAAGATCATTTTTGTGGAAAAAAAAAGATTTTTTATTTTCATGGCTCTACATTATAAACTTCTGTGAAACAGTTGGGGGTTCATAGTGCTCACCACACTTCTAGATAAGCTTTTTGGGGAGTTTAGTTTTCAAAATGGGGACACTTGTGGGGGGTTTCTACTGTTTATGTACATCGGGAGTTCTGTTATGAAAGGCAATTCAGTACTACAATGGACATAGCGGTCAGAGCACATACAGTGATCTGACAATAACCCAAAATCATAGAACGAGCTCTGAGACGTGGGAACTCTGCAGACCGCAATCCCTAATCCTATCCAAACAACACTAGAGGCAGCCGTGGATTGCGCCTAACTCTGCCTATGCAACTCGGCACAGCCTGAGAAACTAACTAGCCTGAAGATAGAAAATAAGCCTACCTTGCCTCAGAGAAATACCCCAAAGGAAAAGGCAGCCCCCCACATATAATGACTGTGAGTAAGATGAAAAGACAAACGTAGGGATGAAATAGATTCAGCAAAGTGAGGCCCGATATTCTAGACAGAACGAGGATAGGAAAGATAACTTTGCGGTCTACACAAAACCCTAAAGAAAACCACGCAAAGGGGGCAAAAAGACCCTCTGTACCGAACTAACGGCACGGAGGTACACCCTTTGCGTCCCAGAGCTTCCAGCAAAACAAATAGACAAGCTGGACAGAAAAAATAGCAACAAATAGCAAAGAAGCACTTAGCTATGCAGAGCAGCAGGCCACAGGAATGATCCAGAGAAACACAAGTCCAACACTGGAACATTGACAGGAAGCATGGATCAAAGCATCAGGTGGAGTTAAGTAGAGAAGCAGCTAACGACCTCATCAGATCACCTGAGGGAGGAAACTCAGAAGCTGCAGTACCACTTTCCTCCACAAACGGAAGCTCCCAGAGAGAATCAGCCGAAGTACCACTTGTGACCACAGGAGTGAACTCTGCCACAGAATTCACAACAGTACCCCCCCCTTGAGGAGGGGTCACCGAACCCTCACCAGAGCCCCCAGGCCGACCAGGATGAGCCACATGAAAGGCACGAACAAGATCGGGAGCATGGACATCAGAGGCAAAAACCCAGGAATTATCTTCCTGAGCATAACCCTTCCATTTAACCAGATACTGGAGTTTCCGTCTAGAAACACGAGAATCCAAAATCTTCTCCACAATATACTCCAATTCCCCCTCCACCAAAACCGGGGCAGGAGGCTCAACAGATGGGACCATAGGTGCCACGTATCTCCGCAACAATGACCTATGGAATACGTTATGTATGGAAAAAGAATCTGGAATGGTCAGACGAAAAGACACAGGATTAAGAACCTCAGAAATCCTATACGGACCAATGAAACGAGGTTTAAACTTAGGAGAGGAAACCTTCATAGGAATATGACGAGAAGATAACCAAACCAGATCCCCAACACGAAGTCGGGGACCCACACGGCGTCTGCGATTAGCGAAACGTTGAGCCTTCTCCTGGGACAAGGTCAAATTGTCCACTACATGAGTCCAAATCTGCTGCAACTTGTACACCACAGTATCCACACCAGGACAGTCTGAAGACTCAACCTGTCCTGAAGAGAAACGAGGATGGAACCCAGAATTACAGAAAAATGGCGAAACCAAGGTAGCCGAGCTGGCCCGATTATTAAGGGCGAACTCAGCCAAAGGCAAAAAGGACACCCAGTCATCCTGATCGGCAGAAACAAAGCATCTCAGATATGTTTCCAAGGTCTGATTGGTTCATTCGGTCTGGCCATTAGTCTGAGAATGGAAAGCCGAGGAAAAAGACAAGTCAATGCCCATCCTACCACAAAAGGCTCGCCAAAACCTTGAAACAAACTGGGAACCTCTGTCAGAAACGATATTCTCTGGAATGCCATGTAAACAAACCACATGCTGGAACAACAATGGCACCAAATCAGAGGAGGAAGGCAATTTAGACAAGGGTACCAGATGGACCATCTTAGAAAAGCGATCACAGACCACCCAAATGACTGACATCTTTTGAGAAACGGGAAGATCAGAATTAAAATCCATAGAGATATATGTCCAAGGCCTCTTCGGGACCGGCAAGGGCAAAAGCAACCCACTGGCACGAGAACAGCAGGGCTTAGCCCGAGCACAAATCCCACAGGACTGCACAAAAACACGCACATCCCGCGACAGAGACGGCCACCAAAAGGATCTAGCCACCAACTCTCTGGTACCAAAGATTCCAGGATGACCAGCCAACACCGAACAATGAACCTCAGAGATAACTTTACTGGTCCACCTATCAGGGACAAACAGTCTCTCCGCTGGACAACGATCAGGTTTATTAGCCTGAAATTTTTGCAGCACCCGCCGCAAATCAGGGGAGATGGCAGACACAATTACTCCTTCCTTGAGGATACCCGCCGGCTCAGACAAACCTGGAGAGTCGGGCACAAAACTCCTAGACAGAGCATCCGCCTTCACATTTTTAGAGCCCGGAAGGTACGAAATCACAAAGTCAAAACGGGCAAAAAACAGCGACCAACGAGCCTGTCTAGGATTCAACCGCTTAGCAGACTCAAGATAAGTCAAGTTCTTATGATCAGTCAATACCACCACGCGATGCTTAGCTCCTTCAAGCCAATGACGCCACTCCTCGAATGCCCACTTCATGGCCAGCAACTCTCGGTTGCCCACATCATAATTTCGCTCAGCAGGCGAAAACTTCCTGGAAAAAAAAGCGCATGGTTTCATCACTGAGCAATCAGAACCTCTCTGCGACAAAACAGCCCCTGCTCCAATCTCAGAAGCATCAACCTCGACCTGGAACGGAAGAGAAACATCTGGTTGACACAACACAGGGGCAGAAGAAAAACGACGCTTCAACTCTTGAAAAGCTTCCACAGCAGCAGAAGACCAATTGACCAAATCAGCACCCTTCTTGGTCAAATCAGTCAATGGTTTGGCAATACTAGAAAAATTGCAGATGAAGCGACAATAAAAATTAGCAAAGCCCAGGAACTTTTGCAGACTTTTCAGAGATGTAGGCTGAGTCCAATCATGGATGGCTTGGACCTTAACCGGATCCATCTCGATAGTAGAAGGGGAAAAGATGAACCCCAAAAATGAAACCTTCTGCACACCAAAGAGACACTTTGATCCCTTCACAAACAAAGAATTAGCACGCAGGACCTGAAAAACTGTTCTGACCTGCTTCACATGAGACTCCCAATCATCCGAGAAGATCAAAATGTCATCCAAGTACACAATCAGGAATTTATCCAGGTACTCTCGGAAGATGTCATGCATAAAGGACTGAAACACTGATGGAGCATTGGCAAGTCCGAATGGCATCACTAGATACTCAAAATGACCCTCGGGCGTATTAAATGCAGTTTTCCATTCATCTCCTTGCCTGATTCGCACCAGATTATACGCACCACGAAGATCTATCTTGGTGAACCAACTAGCCCCCTTAATCCGAGAAAACAAATCAGATAACAATGGCAAGGGGTACTGAAATTTAACCGTGATCTTATTTAGAAGGCGGTAATCTATACAAGGTCTCAGCGAACCATCCATCTTGGCTACAAAAAAGAACTCTGCTCCTAATGGTGACGATGACGGGCGAATATGCCCCCTCTCCAGGGATTCCTTCACATAACTGTGCATAGCGGCGTGCTCAGGCACGGATAAATTAAACAGTCGACCTTTTGGGAATTTACTACCAGGAATCAAATTGATAGCACAATCACAATCCCTATGCGGAGGTAGGGCATCGGACTTGGGCTCATCAAATACATCCCGGTAATCAGACAAGAACTCTGGAACATCAGAAGGGGTGGATGACGAAATTGACAGAAATGGAACATCACCATGTACCCCCTGACAACCCCAGCTGGACACCGACATGGATTTCCAATCTAATACTGGATTATGGGTTTGTAGCCATGGCAACCCCAACACGACCACATCATGCAGATTATGCAACACCAGAAAGCGAATAACCTCCTGAAGTGCAGGAGCCATGCACATGGTCAGCTGGGTCCAGTATTAAGGCTTATTCTTGGCCAAAGGCGTGGCATCAATTCCTCTCAATGGAATAGGACACTGCAAGGGCTCTAAGAGAAACCCACAACGCTTAGCATACTCCAAGTCCATCAAATTCAGGGCAGCGCCTGAATCCACAAATGCCATGACAGAATACGATGACAAAGAGCAGATCAAGGTAACGGACAGAAGAAATTTTGACTGTACCGTACCAATGGTGGCAGACCTAGCGAACCGCTTAGTGCGCTTAGGACAATCAGAGATAGCATGAGTGGAATCACCACAGTAGAAACACAGCCCATTCAGACGTCTGTGTTCTTGCCGTTTAACTCTGGTCAAAGTCCTATCGCACTGCATAGGCTCAGGTTTAAGCTCAGGTAATACCGCCAAATGGTGCACAGATTTACGCTCACGCAAGCGTCGACCGATCTGAATGGCCAAAGACATAGACTCATTCAAACCAGCGGGCATAGGAAATCCCACCATGACATCCTTAAGTGCTTCAGAGAGACCCTTTCTGAACATAGCTGCCAGCGCAGATTCATTCCATTGAGTGAGCACGGACCACTTTCTAAATTTCTGACAATATACCTGTATCTCATCCTGACCCTGACAAAGAGCCAGCAAATTTTTCTCTGTCTGATCCACTGAATTAGGTTCATCGCACAGCAATCCGAGCGCCAGGAAAAACGCATCGATATTACTCAATGCAAGATCTCCTGGCGCAAGAGAAAATGCCCAGTCCTGAGGGTCGCCGCGCAAAAAAGAAATAACAATCAAAACCTGTTGAACTGGATCACCAGAGGAGCGAGGTTTCAAGGCCAGAAATAATTTACAATTATTTTTTGAAACTCAGAAACTTAGTTCTATCTCCAAAAAACAAATCAGGAATAGGAATTCTTGGTTCCAACATAGCTTTCTGATCAATAGTGTCTTGAATCTTTTGTACTCTTGCCGAGAGCTGATCCACAAATGAAGACAGACTTCTAATGTCCATCGCTACACCTGTGTACTGAACCACCCAAATGTCTAGGGGAAAAAAAAGGCAAAACACAGTGCAAAGAAAAAATTGGTCTCAGAACTTCTTTTTTCCCTCTATTGAGAATCATTAGTACTTTTGGCTTCCTGTACTGTTATGAAAGGCAATTCAGTACTACAATGGACATAGCGGTCAGAGCACATACAGTGATCTGACAATAACCCAAAATCATAGAACGAGCTCTGAGACGTGGGAACTCTGCAGACCGCAATCCCTAATCCTATCTAAACAACACTAGAGGCAGCCGTGGATTGCGCCTATGCAACTCGGCACAGCCTGAGAAACTAACTAGCCTGAAGATAGAAAATAAGCCTACCTTGCCTCAGAGAAATACCCCAAAGGAAAAGGCAGCCCCCCACATATAATGACTGTGAGTTAAGATGAAAAGACAAACATAGAGATGAAATAGATTCAGCAAAGTGAGGCCCGACTTTCTTAACAGATCGAGGATAGAAAAGGTAACTTTGCGGTCTACACAAAACCCTAAAGAAAACCATGCAAAGGGGGCAAAAAGACCCTCCGTACCGAACTAACGGCACAGAGGTACACCCTTTGCGTCCCAGAGCTTCCAGCAACAAAATAGACAAGCTGGACAGAAAAAATAGCAAACAAATAGCAAAGAAGAACTTAGCTATGCAGAGCAGCAGGCCACAGGAATGATCCAGGGAAAAGCAAGTCCAACACTGGAACATTGACATGAAGCCAGGATCAAAGGATTAGGTGGAGTTAAGTAGAGAAGCACCTAACGACCTCACCAGATCACCTGAGGGAGGAAACTCAGAAGCCGCAGTACCACTTCCCTCCACCAACAGAAGCTCACAGAGACAATCAGCCGAAGTACCACTTGTGACCACAGGAGGGAGCTCTGCCACAGAATTCACAACAGATTTCTGCAAATACAACATGACGCCCGCAGACCATTCCATCAAAGTCTGCATTTTAAAACGTCATTACTTCCCTTCCAAGCCCTGATGTGTGCTCAAACAGTGGTACCCCCACATATGGGGTATCAGCGTACTCAGGACAAACTGGACAACAAATTTTGGGGTCCAATTTCTCCTTTTACCCTTGAGAAAATAACAAATTGCGAGCTAAAAAATAATTTGCGAGGAAAAAAAGGATTTTTTATTTTCACGGCTCTGTATTATAAAGTTCTGTGAAGCACTTGGGCATTCAAAGTGCTCACCACACATCTAGATAAGTTCCTTGGGGGGTCTGGTTTCCAAAATGTGGTCACCTGTGGGGAGTTTCTACTGTTTAGGTACATCAGGAGCTCTGCAAATGCAACATGATGCCCGCAGACCATTCCATGAAAGTCTGCATTTTAAAACGTCACTACTTCCCTTCCGAGCCCCGATGTGTGCCCAAACAGTGGTCCCCCCCCCCACATATGGGGAATCAGCATACTCAAGACAAACTGGACAACAAATTTTTGGGGTCCAATTTCTCCTGTTACCCTTGAAAAAATTGCTAGCTAAAGAATAATTTTTGAGGAAAAAAAGGATTTTTTATTTTCACGGCTCTACGTTAGAAATTTCTGTGAAGAACTTGGGGGTTCAAAGTGCTCACCACACATCTAGATAAGTTCCGGAATGGGTGTAGTTTCCAAAATGGGGCCACTTGTGGGGGGTTTCCACTGTTTAGGCAAATCAGGGGCTCTCCAAATGCGACATGACATCCGATCTCAATTCCTGCCAATTCTGTATTGAAAAAGTCAAACGGTGTTCCTTCTCTTCCAAGCTGCCATGCACCCAAACTGTGGTTTACCCCCACATAAGGGGTATTGGCGTACTCAGGACAAATTACACAACAACTTTTTGGGTCTAATTTCCTCTGTTACCCTTGTAAAAATAAAAATTTGGGGGCGAAAAATCATTTTTGTAGAAAAAATGCGATTTTTTTATTTTCACGGCTCTATGTTATAAACTTTTGTGAAGCACCTGGGGGTTTAAAGTGCTCACCACACATCAATATAAGTTCCTTATAGGGTCTAGTTTCCAAAATGGTGTTACTTGTGGGGAGTTTCTACTTTTTAGGCACATCAGGGGCTCTCCAAACGCGACATGGCATCCGATCTCAATTCCAGCCAATTCTGCATTGAAAAAGTCAAATGGAACTCCTTCTCTTCCATGCTATGCTGTGCGCCCAAACTGTGGTTTACCTATGGGGTATCAGTGAACTCAGGACAAATTGCACAATAACTTGTGGTGTCTAATTTCTACTGTTACCCTTGTAAAATTAAAAATTTGGGGGCGAAAAATCATTTTTGTAGAAAAAAAGGTTTTTTTTTTATTTTCACGGCTGTAGGTTAAAAAACTTCTGTGAAGCACCTGGGGTTTTAAAGTGTTCACCATACATCTAGACAAGTTCCTTAAAGCATCTAGTTTCCAAAATGGTGTCACTTGTTGGGGGTTTCTACTGTTTAGGCATATCAGGGGCTCTCCAAACGCGACATGGCGTCCTGTTATGACCTGGTGGTTAAGAGGCCACACTGATATGACCTGGTGGCTAAAACACAACATGAAGCGAGCTCTGAGAAGGTGGTATCTCTACTGACCGCAGTCCCTAATCCTAACAACAACGCTAGAAATAGCCGTGGGATGTTCCTGACTCTCCCTAGACACCTCTTCACAACCTAAGAAATAACTACCCCTAAAGAAGGAAATAGAAAGCTATCTTGCCTCAGAGATAACCCCCAAAAGGAAAGATAGCCCCCCACAAATATTGACTGTGAATGGAGAGAGAAATGACGGACTCAGAAATGAAATCAGAATTCAGCAAAGGAGGCCAATACTAAACTAGATAGACAGAGAGAAAAGGATACTGTGCCGTCAGTATAAAAAACTACAAAATCCACGCAGAGTTTACAAAAATGAACTCCACACCGACTCACGGTGTGGAGGGGCCAATCTGCTTTCCCAGAGCTTCTAGCTAGCCTGAATAGGACATAGTGACAAGCTGGACAAAAAGAGACATATTTGCAAAGCAATAGAGTCAAAATAAATGGACAAACAAAAACTAGCAAAAACTTATCTTTTGCAGACAAGGACTGGCCATATGAAAATTCCAAGGAGAGAACCAAATCCAACCAAGAACATTGACAGCAGGCATGGACTAAAGCCCAGAGCAGGTTTAAATAACAAACCCAGGCAAGGCGATTAGTGAAGGCAGCTGCTACAGCTACCTAAAGGAGCAGCAGTTCCACTCGAAACCACCAGAGGGAGCCCAAGGGCAGAACTCACAAAAATACCATTAGCAACCACAGGAGGGAGCTCCAGAACGGAATTCACAACAGTGCCCCCCCCCTTGAGGAGGGGTCACAGAACCCTCACCAGAGCTTCCAGGCCGATCAGAACGAGCCAAATGGAAAGCACGAACCAAATCGGCAGCATGAACATCGGAGGCAACAACCCAAGAATTATCCTCCTGGCCATAACCCTTCCACTTGACCAGATACTGAAGCTTCCGCCTCGAAAAACGAGAATCCAAAATCTTCTCCACCACATATTCCAATTCCCCCTCAACCAACACCGGAGCAGGAGGATCAACGGAGGGAACCATAGGTACCACATATCTCCGCAACAAGGATCTATGGAACACATTATGAATGGAAAAAGAAGCTGGAAGGGCCAAACGAAAAGACACTGGATTGATAATTTCAGAAATCTTATAAGGCCCAATAAAGCTAGGCTTGAACTTAGGGGAAGAAACCTTCATAGGAACATGACGAGAAGACAACCAGACCAAATCACCAACACGAAGCCGGGGACCAACACACCGACGACGGTTAGCAAAACGCTGAGCCTTTTCCTGAGACAACGTCAAATTGTCCACCACATGAGTCCAAATTTGCTGCAACCTGTCCACCACGGAATCCGCACCAGGAAAGTCAGAAAGCTCAAGCTGCCCTGAAGAAAAACGAGGATGAAAACCAAAGTTACAAAAGAAAGGCGAAACCAAGGTAGCAGAACTAGCCCGATTATTAAGGGCAAACTCGGCCAACGGCAAAAAGGTCACCCAATCATCCTGATCAGCAGACACGAAGCATCTCAAATAGGTCTCCAAGGTCTGATTAGTTCGCTCCGTTTGGCCATTTGTCTGAGGATGGAATGCTGAAGAAAAAGACAAATCAATGCCCATTCTAGCACAAAAGGACCGCCAAAACCTAGAAACGAACTGGGAACCTCTGTCAGACACAATATTCTCCGGAATACCATGCAAACGAACCACATGCTGAAAAAATAATGGAACCAAATCAGAGGCAACTTAGGCAACGGCACCAAATGGACCATCTTAGAAAACCGGTCACAAACCACCCAGATAACAGACATCTTCTGAGAGACAGGAAGATCAGAAATAAAATCCATGGAAATATGCGTCCAGGGCCTCTCAGGAATAGGCAAAGGCAAAAGCAACCCGCTGGCACGGGAACAGCAAGGCTTAGCCCGAGCACAGGTCCCACAGGACTGCACAAACGAACGCACATCCTGCGACAAGGAAGGCCACCAAAAGGACCTAGCCACCAAATCTCTGGTACCGAAAATCCCTGGGTGACCAGCCAACACCGAACAATGAACCTCAGAAATTACCCTACTAGTCCATCTATCAGGAACAAACAATTTCTCCACAGGACAGCGGTCAGCTTTATCAGCCTGAAACTCCTGAAGTACCCGCCGCAAATCAGGGGAGATGGCAGAAAGAATCACCCCCTCTTTGAGGATCCCAGGCGGCTCAAGAACTCTTGGAGAATCAGGCAAAAAACTCCTAGAAAGGGCATCAGCCTTCACATTCCTAGAACCCGGAATATACGAGACCACAAAATCAAAACGTGAGAAAAACAGAGACCACCGAGCCTGTCTAGGATTCAACCGCTTAGCAGACTCGAGGTAAATCAGATTCTTGTGATCAGTCAAGACCACCACGCGATGCTTGGCTCCCTCAAGCCAATGTCGCCACTCCTCAAATGCCCACTTCATAGCCAACAACTCCCGATTGCCGACATCATAATTACGCTCAGCAGGCGAAAACTTTCTGGAGAAGAAAGCACACGGTTTCATGAAAGAGCCATCAGAATTTCTCTGAGACAAAACGGCCCCTGCCCCAATCTCAGAAGCATCAACCTCAACCTGAAAAGGGAGAGAAACATCTGGCTGACGCAACACAGGGGCAGAAGTAAAACGACGTTTAAGCTCCTGAAAGGCCTCAACAGCTGCAGAGGACCAATTCACCACATCAGCGCCCTTCCTCGTCAAATCGGTCAGAGGCTTCACCACACTAGAAAAATTAGCAATAAAGCGGCGATAAAAATTGGCAAAGCCCAAAAATTTCTGAAGGCTCTTTACAGATGTAGGTTGAGTCCAATCATGAATGGACTGGACTTTAACAGGGTCCATTTCAATATCTGAGGGGGAAAAAATGAAACCCAAAAAAGAAACCTTCTGAACTCCAAAGAGGCACTTAGACCCCTTCACAAACAACGCATTAGCACGAAGGACCTGAAATACCATCCTAACCTGCTTTACATGAGACTCCCAATCATCGGAGAAAACCAAAATATCATCCAAATACACAATCATGAATTTATCCAGATAATTCCGGAAGATATCATGCATAAAGGACTGAAATACCGATGGAGCATTAGAGAGCCCGAATGGTATCACAAGATATTCAAAATGGCCTTCGGGTGTATTAATTGCTGTTTTCCATTCATCACCTTGTTTAATACGCACAAGATTATACGCCCCTCGAAGGTCGATTTTAGTAAACCAACTGGCACCCTTAATCCGAGCAAACAAATCAGAAAGTAAAGGTAAAGGGTACTGGAATTTGACAGTGATCTTATTGAGAAGGCGATAATCTATACAGGGTCTCAAGGAGCCATCCTTCTTGGCAACAAAAAAAAATCCCGCTCCCATCGGTGACGAAGACGGGCGAATATGCCCCTTCTCCAAGGACTCCTTTACATAACTCCTCATAGCGGCATGCTCTGGCACAGACAGATTGAAAAGTCGGCCCTTAGGAAACTTACAGCCAGGAATCAAATTAATGGCACAATCGCAGTCCCTATGAGGAGGCAGAGAACTGGACTTGGGCTCATCAAATACATCCTGGAAATCCGACAAAAACTCAGGAACTTCAGAAGAAGGGGACGAGGAAATGGACATCAAAGGAATATCACTATGTATCCCCTGACAACCCCAACCAGTTACAGACATAGATCTCCAATCCAGCACTGGGTTATGTACCTGTAACCATGGAAAACCCAGCACAACAACATCATGCAAATTATGCAACACCAAAAAGCGAATATTTTCCTGATGTGCTGGAGCCATGTACATGGCTAACTGAGTCCAATACTGAGGTTTATTCTTGGCCAATGGCGTAGCATCAATCCCCCTTAAGGGAATAGGACTCTGCAAAGGCTCCAAGGAAAAACCACAGCGCTTGGCAAATTCTAAGTCCATTAAGTTCAGGGCAGCGCCAGAATCCACAAATGCCATAACAGAGAAGGACGACAATGAGCAAATCAGGGTAACAGACAAGAGAAATTTAGGCTGTACAGTACTAATGGTAACAGACCCAGGAACCCTCCTAGTACGCTTAGGGCAATCAGAAATAGCATGAGCAGAATCACCACAGTAAAAACACAGGCCATTCTGACGTCTGAATTTCTGTCTTTCTGCTCTAGTCAAAATCCTATCACATTGCATAGAGTGAGGACTTTGCTCAGAGGACACTGCCATATGGTGCACCACCTTGCGCTCACGCAAGCGCCGATCAATCTGAATGGCTAGAGACATAGATTCGCTCAAACCGGTAGGCGTAGGAAAGCCCACCATAACATCTTTAAGGGTTTCAGAAAGACCCTTTCTGAAAATAGCAGCCAGAGCCTCTTCATTCCACTTAGTGAGCACAGACCATTTTCTAAATTTCTGGCAGTATAACTCTGCCGCTTCTTGACCCTGACACAGGGCCAACAGTGTTTTCTCAGCATGCTCTACTGAGTTAGGTTCGTCATACAACAATCCGAGCGCTTGAAAAAATGCATCCACACTCAACAATGCCGGATCCCCTGTTTCAAGAGCAAAAGCCCAGTCTTGAGAATCACCACGCAGTAAAGATATGATGATTTTTACTTGCTGAATGGGATCACCAGAAGAACGGGGTTTCAAAGCAAAAAACAATTTGCAGCTATTTTTAAAGTTCAAAAACTTGGATCTGTCCCCAAAAAACAAATCAGGAGTAGGAATTCTAGGCTCTAGAGCCGGAGTCTGGACAATATAATCTTGGATACTCTGGACTCTTGCAGCAAGTTGATCCACACGAGAAAAAAAACTCTGAACCTCCATACCAGAGCATATATCCAGCACCACCCAGATATCAAGAGGAAAAAAAAAGACAGAACAGAGCACAGAAAAAAAAATGGTTCAGAACTTTCTTTTCCTTCTTTTGAGATGCATTAAATTCATTTCTGGCCTGCTGTACTGTTATGACCTGGTGGTTAAGAGGCCACACTGATATGACCTGGTGGTTAAAATGCAACATGGAGCGAGCTCTGAGAAGGTGGTATCTCTACTGACCGCAGTCCCTAATCCTAACAACACAACTAGAAATAGCCGTGGGATGTTCCTGACTCTCCCTAGACACCTCTTCACAACCTAAGAAATAACTACCCCTAAAGAAGGAAATAGAAAGCTATCTTGCCTCAGAGAAAACCCCCAAAAGGAAACATAGCCCCCCACAAATAATGACTGTGAATGGAGAGAGAAATGACGGACTCAGAAATGAAATCAGAATTCAGCAAAGGAGGCCAATACTAAACTAGATAGACAGAGAGAAAAGGATACTGTGCGGTCAGTATAAAAAACTACAAAATCCACGCAGAGTTTACAAAAATGAACTCCACAACGACTCACGGTGTGGAGGGGCAATTCTGCTTTCCCAGAGCTTCCAGCTAGCCTGAATAAGACATAGTGACAAGCTGGACAAAAAGAGACATATTTGCAAAGCAATAGAGTCAAAATAAATGGACAAACAAAAACTAGCAAAAACTTATCTTTTGCAGACAAGGACTGGCCATATGAAAATTCCAAGGAGAGAACCAAATCCAACCAAGAACATTGACAGCAGGCATGGACTAAAGCCCAGAGCAGGTTTAAATAACAAACCCAGGCAAGGCGATTAGTGAAGGCAGCTGCTACAGCTACCTAAAGGAGCAGCAGTTCCACTCGAAACCACCAGAGGGAGCCCAAGGGCAGAACTCACAAAAATACCATTAGCAACCACAGGAGGGAGCTCCAGACCGGAATTCACAACAGCGTCCAAACTCAATTCCAGCCAATTCTGCATTGAAAAAGTCAAACGGTGCTCCTTCTCTTCTAAGCTCTGCCGTGCGCCCAAACAGCGGTTTATCCCCACATATGGGATATCAATGTACTCAAGAGAAATTGCTCAACATCTTTTGTGGTCTAATTTCTCCTGTTACCCTTGTAAAAATAAGAATTTGTGGGCGAAAAGATAATTTTTGTGTACAAGAATGCAATTTTTTATTTTCACGGCTCTACGTTATAAACTTCTGTGAAGCACTTTGGGGGTTCAAAGTGCTCACCACACATCTAGATAAGTTCCTTAAGGGGTCTAGTTTCCAAAATATGGTCACTTGTGGGGGTTTTCTACTGTTTAGGTACATCAGGGGCTCTGCAAATGCAACATAACGCCCGCAGACCATTCTATCAAAGTCTGCATTCCAAAATGGCACTTCAGAATTCTTTTTGAACTTGTAGTGTGCCGGAGTTTTTCCTTATATAGTTTCCAAAATGGTGTCACTTGTGGGGGATTTCCATTGTTTAGGCACATCAGGGGGTCTCCAAATGCAACATGGTGTCCAATCTCAATTCCAGCCAATTCTGCATTGAAAAAGTCAAACGGCGCTCCTTCTCTTCCAAGCCCTGCCATACGCCCAAACAGTGGTTTACCCCCACATATCGGGTATCAGCGTATTCAGGAGAAATTGCACAACAAATTTTGTGGTTTATTTTCTCTTTTTACACTTGTGAAATTAAAAAAATGGTTCTGAATTAAAATGTTTGCAAAAAAAAGTTAAATGTTCATTTTTTCCTTACACATTGTTTCAGTTCCTGTGAAGCACGTAAAGGGTTAATAAACTTCTTGAATGTGGTTTTGATACCTTGAGGGTATCAAGTTTGGGTATTTTCTGTCATGTACACCCCTCAAAGTAACTTTAAATGTGAGATGGTCCTTAAAAAAAATGGTTTCGTAAATTTTGTTGTAAAAATTAGAAATTGCTGGTCAACTTTTAACCCTTACAACTTCCTAACAAAAAAAAATTTGTTTCCAAAATTGTGCTGATGTAAAGTAGACGTGTGGAAAATGTTATTTATTAACTATTTTGTGAGACACATGTCTCTGATTTAAGGGCATAAAAGTTCAAAGTTTGAAAATTGCTAAATTTTAAAATTTTTTGCCATATTTCCATTTTTTTCATAAATAATCGTAAGTAATATCGAAGAAATGTTACCACTAACACAAGTACAATATGTCATGAAAAAACATTCTCAGAATCAGTGGGATCTGTTAAAGCGTTCCCGAGTTATAACCTCATAAAGTGACAGTGCTCAGAATTGTAAAAATTGTCTCGGTCATTAAGTACCAAATTGGCTCTGTCACTAAAGGGTTAAGCATTATTGTCCAAAGTTCAAAAGAAGAGCAAAGTATCGCACAATCAGTCAAAATTGCCGATTCATACCCCACTGGAGAAAAGAGCAGTTATCCATACAGTGTCCGGGTGCAACCTCAGAAAATCACACGAGTTTCCATAGAAAAATATAAAAAGAAGCGAGAGCACTCACCAACTGCTGTGATCGTCCTTACTTTATTGTGGCAGTGATATACACATTAAAACAGGCGGCAGGGAAAGAATGTGTTTCCTGAAGACTACGGCCGTTTCGCGCTGGCGGCGCTTCAACGGGTCTTTACTCTGACCTGTGGTGGGATGACGCTATATACATATCCGGTTTTAAGACGTTACACCCCATTCCACAGCGTCAATGCGGAAAACAACTCCTATTGGTGTTTACAAAATATATTAAAAACAATTAAAACCAAAGCGAAATAGAGCGAATCGGTTCTACAGACATCTTAATTACAATATCACAGCAGAAAGACCATACATTATAAGAAAACTGACATGTCTGTTCTTTCATTCAGTCCCATCGGACCTGTGGCATTCAGTCGAAGTATCCACCTAGCTTCCTTTCTCAATAATAACTTGTGGTGATCTCCTCCGTACCTAGGTTGTGGTACTTTCTCAAGTCCCGCAAAACGCAGACAAATCGCATCACTATCATGGCAAGAGTGGATATGATTAATCAGCCTGGGAACTCCTCTACCGGTGCTAATGGATCTATAGTGTTCCCTAAATCGAACAAATAGTGGGCGAATAGTTTTTCCAATATAATAATATCCACAAGGACAAAATAACACATACACTACAAAGGTAGTTTTGCAGGAAATAAAATGTCGCACTGTATGATTTATAGGGCCAATCTTTAACCTTTTACCAGTAATGTGTTTCGAGCAAAAACTGCACTGACCACATCTATAGTTACCTGATGGAATTTCTGTCTGGAGCCAGGTATCTCTATTATTTTCCACTCTATTGTGCACTAAAATATCCTTTAAATTTCTACTTCTACGGCATGCAAATAGCGGACCCTCACTCACTGGTCCCTGTAGCGCCGGATCTTTCTCCAAGATATGCCAATTTTTTCTGATGGCTGACCTGATGCAATTGTCCATAGGACCGAACTTGAAGCTGAATACAAACCTTTTTTGTTGCTGTTTTTTACTTGTATCTATAGTTGTATTCTGTACGCCTAATTCCATCCCTTCTGCTCTCTCAAGGGCTTGATTCAATATTGCCGGGGGGTAACCTCTATCTCTGAATCTTTTATACAAGTCCAACGATTGTTGTTGAAATCTAGACTGGTTACTATTTGCCCTTCTGACTCTGAGAAATTGACTATACGGCAATGATCTTTTTGTATAATATGGATGTGCACTTTGAAAATGCAAAAGGGAGTTCGTTGCCGTTGGCTTCCGGAAAACCTCAGTCTCAATTCGACCATTATTAATCCAGACTCGTACATCTAGAAATTCCAGATTTTGGTTACCAAAAACTGATGTGAACTTCATGTTCATATCATTTACATTTCCTAGATATTCAACAAAGGCTTCAAAGGAAAATTGATCCCCATCCCAAACTATGAGGATATCATCCACAAATCTTATAAATAATTTTATGTGTTTGAGAAATGGATTGTGTTCAGTATATACATAGCGTTGTTCAAATACCGCAAGATATAAATTCGCTAGGGTACATGCGACTGGAGTACCCATCGCGGTACCTTCCACTTGTTTATACCAAGTGGAGTCAAACATAAAGGCATTATGCGTTAAAATAAAACTCAAACCATTACAAATAAAGGCTGTGGTTTTTGTTATGGCTGGCAATCAGGCAACACAGCGTGCAGTAATCAGCGCACATACAGAGATCTGGCAATAACCCAAAACAATAGGACGAGCTCTGAGACGTGGAATCTCTGTAGACTGCAGTACCTGATCTATCCTCACACAACTGGAAGCAGCAGTGGATTGCGCCTATCCACTACCTATGCAACTCGGCACTGCCTGAGGAGCTGACTAGCCTGAAGATAGAAATACAAGCCTGACTTACCTCAGAGAAATACCCCAAAGGAATAGGCAGCCCCCACATATAATGACTGTTAGCAAGATGAAAAGACAAACGTAGGAATGAAATAGATTCAGCAAAGTGAGGCCCGATATTCTAGACAGAGCGAGGATAGCAAAGAGAACTATGCAGTCTACAAAAAACCCTAAAACGAAAACCACGCAAAGGGGCAAAAAGACCCACCGTGCCGAACTAACAGCACGGCGGTGCACCCCTTGCTTCTCAGAGCTTCCAGCAAAAGATAATAACAAGCTGGACAGAAAAAACAGAAAACAAACTAGAAGAACTTATCTAGCAGAGCAGCAGGCCCAAGGAAAGATGCAGTAGCTCAGATCCAACACTGGAACATTGACAAGGAGCAAGGAAGACAGACTCAGGTGGAGCTAAATAGCAAGGCAGCCAACGAGCTCACCAAAACACCTGAGGAAGGAAGCCCAGAGACTGCAATACCACTTGTGACCACAGAAGTGAACTCAGCCACAGAATTCACAACAGTACCCCCCCCTTGAGGAGGGGTCACCGAACCCTCACCAGAACCCCCAGGCCGACCAGGATGAGCCACATGAAAGGCACGAACAAGATCTGGGGCATGGACATCAGAGGCAAAAACCCAGGAATTATCTTCCTGAGCATAACCCTTCCATTTGACCAGATACTGGAGTTTCCGTCTAGAGACACGAGAATCCAAAATCTTCTCCACAATATACTCCAATTCCCCCTCCACCAAAACAGGGGCAGGAGGCTCCACAGATGGAACCATAGGTGCCACGTATCTCCTCAACAACGACCTATGGAATACATTATGTATGGAAAAGGAGTCTGGGAGGGTCAGACGAAAAGACACCGGATTGAGAATCTCAGAAATCCTATACGGACCAATAAAACGAGGTTTAAATTTAGGAGAGGAAACCTTCATAGGTATATGACGAGAAGATAACCAAACCAGATCCCCAACACGAAGTCGGGGTCCCACACGGCGTCTGCGATTAGCGAAAAGCTGAGCCTTCTCCTGGGACAAGGTCAAATTGTCCACTACCTGAGTCCAGATCTGCTGCAACCTGTCCACCACATTATCCACACCAGGACAGTCCGAAGACTCAACCTGTCCTGAAGAGAAACGAGGATGGAACCCAGAATTGCAGAAAAATGGAGAGACCAAGGTAGCCGAGCTGGCCCGATTATTAAGGGCGAACTCAGCCAACGGCAAAAATGACGCCCAATCATCCTGGTCAGCGGAAACAAAACATCTCAGATATGTTTCCAAGGTCTGATTGGTTCGTTCGGTCTGGCCATTAGTCTGAGGATGGAAGGCCGAGGAAAAAGATAGGTCAATGCCCATCCTACCACAAAAGGCTCGCCAGAACCTCGAGACAAACTGGGAACCTCTGTCAGAAACAATATTCTCAGGAATGCCATGTAAACGAACCACATGCTGGAAGAACAAAGGCACCAAATCAGAGGAGGAAGGCAATTTAACCAAGGGCACCAGATGGACCATTTTAGAAAAGCGATCACAGACCACCCAAATGACAGACATCTTTTGAGAAACGGGAAGGTCAGAAATGAAATCCATCGAAATATGTGTCCAAGGCCTCTTCGGGACCGGCAAGGGCAAAAGCAACCCACTGGCACGTGAACAGCAGGGCTTAGCCCTAGCACAAATTCCACAGGACTGCACAAAAGCACGCACATCCCGTGACAGAGATGGCCACCAGAAGGATCTAGCAACCAACTCCCTGGTACCAAAGATTCCTGGATGACCGGCCAGCACCGAACAATGAAGTTCAGAGATAACTTTACTAGTCCACCTATCAGGGACGAACAGTTTCTCGACCGGACAACGATCAGGTTTATTAGCCTGAAATTTCTGCAACACTCTCCGCAAATCAGGGGAGATGGCAGACACAATGACTCCTTCCTTGAGGATACTCGCCGGCTCAGATAACCCCGGAGAGTCGGGCACAAAACTCCTAGACAGAGCATCCGCCTTCACATTTTTAGAGCCCGGAAGGTATGAAATCACAAAATCAAAACGAGCAAAAAACAACGACCAACGGGCCTGTCTAGGATTCAAGCGCTTGGCAGACTCAAGATAAGTAAGGTTCTTATGATCAGTCAAAACCACCACGCGATGCTTAGCACCCTCAAGCCAATGACGCCACTCCTCGAATGCCCACTTCATGGCCAGCAACTCTCGGTTGCCCACATCATAATTACGCTCAGCAGCAGAAAATTTCCTGGAAAAGAAAGCACATGGTTTGAACACTGAGCAACCAGAACCTCTCTGTGACAAAACCGCCCCTGCACCAATCTCAGAAGCATCAACCTCGACCTGGAACGGAAGAGAAACATCAGGTTGACACAACACAGGGGCACAGCAAAAACGACGCTTCAACTCCTGAAAAGCTTCCACGGCAGCAGAAGACCAATTAACCAAATCAGCACCCTTCTTGGTCAAATCGGTCAATGGTCTGGCAATGCTAGAAAAATTACAGATGAAGCGACGATAAAAATTAGCAAAGCCCAGGAATTTCTGCAAACTTTTTAGAGATGTCGGCTGAGTCCAATCCTGGATGGCCTGAACCTTAACCGGATCCATCTCGATAGTAGAAGGGGAAAAGATGAACCCCAAAAATGAAACTTTCTGCACACCGAAGAGACACTTTGATCCCTTCACGAACAAGGAATTAGCACGCAGTACCTGGAAAACCATTCTGACTTGCTTCACATGAGACTCCCAATCATCTGAGAAGATCAAAATGTCATCCAAGTAAACAATCAAGAATTTATCCAGATACTCACGGAAAATGTCATGCATAAAAGACTGAAAAACAGATGGAGCATTGGCAAGTCCGAACGGCATCACCAGATACTCAAAATGACCCTCGGGCGTATTAAATGCCGTTTTCCATTCATCTCCCTGCCTGATTCTCACCAGATTATACGCACCACGAAGATCAATCTTAGTAAACCAACTAGCCCCCTTAATCCGAGCAAACAAGTCAGAAATCAATGGCAAGGGATACTGAAACTTAACAGTGATCTTATTAAGAAGGCGGTAATCAATACACGGTCTTAGCGAACCATCCTTCTTGGCTACAAAAAAGAACCCTGCTCCCAATGGTGACGACGATGGGCGAATATGTCCCTTCTCCAGGGACTCCTTCACATAACTGCGCATAGCGGTGTGTTCAGGTACGGACAAATTAAATAAACGACCCTTAGGGAATTTACTACCAGGAATCAAATCGATAGCACAATCACAATTCCTATGCGGAGGAAGGGCATCAGACTTGGACTCTTCAAATACATCCTGAAAGTCCGACAAGAACTCTGGGATGTCAGAAGGAATGGATGACGAAATAGACAAAAATGGAACATCACCATGTACTCCCTGACAACCCCAGCTGGTTACCGACATAGAGTTCCAATCCAATACTGGATTATGGGTTTGTAGCCATGGCAACCCCAACACGACCACATCATGCAAATTATGCAGTACCAAAAAGCGAATAACTTCCTGATGTGCAGGAGCCATGCACATGGTCAGCTGGGCCCAGTACTGAGGCTTATTCTTGGCCAGAGGTGTAGCATCAATTCCTCTCAACGGAATAGGACACCGCAAAGGCTCCAAGAAAAATCCACAACGTTTAGCATAATCCAAATCCATCAGATTCAGGGCAGCGCCTGAATCCACAAACGCCATGACAGAATATGATGACAAAGAGCACATTAAGGTAATGGACAAAAGGAATTTGGACTGTACAGTACCAATAACGGCAGAGCTATCGAACCGCCTAGTGCGTTTAGGACAATTAGAAATAGCATGAGTAGAATCACCACAATAGAAACACAGTCTGTTCAGACGTCTGTGTTCGTGCCGTTCTACTTTAGTCATAGTCCTGTCGCACTGCATAGGCTCAGGTTTACTCTCAGACAATACCGCCAGATGGTGCACAGATTTACGCTCGCGCAAGCGACGACCGATCTGAATGGCCAAGGACATAGACTCATTCAAACCAGCAGGCATAGGAAATCCCACCATTACATCCTTAAGAGCTTCAGAGAGACCCTTTCTGAACAAAGCCGCTAGTGCAGATTCATTCCACAGAGTGAGTACTGACCATTTTCTAAATTTCTGACAATATTCTTCTACATCATCCTGACCCTGGCATAAAGCCAGCAGATTTTTCTCAGCTTGATCCACTGAATTAGGCTCATCGTAAAGCAATCCCAGCGCCTGGAAAAATGCATCAACATTACTCAATGCAGAATCTCCTGGTGCAAGAGAAAACGCCCAGTCCTGTGGGTCGCCGCGCAAAAAAGAAATAATAATCAAAACCTGTTGAATAGGATTACCAGAAGAATGAGGTTTCAAGGCCAAAAATAGCTTACAATTATTTCTGAAGCTCAGGAACTTAGTTCTGTCACCAAAAAACAAATCAGGAATCGGAATTCTTGGTTCTAGCATCGATTTCTGATCAATAGTATCTTGAATCTTTTGTACATTTACAACGAGATTATCCATTGAGGAGCACAGAGCCTGAATATCCATGTCCACAGCTGTGTCCTGAAGCACTCTAATGTCTAGGGGAAAAAAAAGACTGAAGACAGAGCTAAGAAAAAAAAATGATGTCAGGATTTCTTTTTTCCCTCTATTGGAAATCATTGAATGGCTCCTTGTACTGTTATGGCTGGCA
The DNA here is from genome assembly GCF_032444005.1 of Ranitomeya imitator. Taxonomy (NCBI): domain Eukaryota; kingdom Metazoa; phylum Chordata; class Amphibia; order Anura; family Dendrobatidae; genus Ranitomeya; species Ranitomeya imitator. Next base: position 653,651,729 of record NC_091285.1, on the reverse strand, counting down.
ATCAGGCAACACAGCGTGCAGTAATCAGCGCACATACAGAGATCTGGCAATAACCCAAAACAATAGGACGAGCTCTGAGACGTGGAATCTCTGTAGACTGCAGTACCTGATCTATCCTCACACAACTGGAAGCAGCAGTGGATTGCGCCTATCCACTACCTATGCAACTCGGCACTGCCTGAGGAGCTGACTAGCCTGAAGATAGAAATACAAGCCTGACTTACCTCAGAGAAATACCCCAAAGGAATAGGCAGCCCCCACATATAATGACTGTTAGCAAGATGAAAAGACAAACGTAGGAATGAAATAGATTCAGCAAAGTGAGGCCCGATATTCTAGACAGAGCGAGGATAGCAAAGAGAACTATGCAGTCTACAAAAACCCTAAAACGAAAACCACGCAAAGGGGCAAAAAGACCCACCGTGCCGAACTAACAGCACGGCGGTGCACCCCTTGCTTCTCAGAGCTTCCAGCAAAAGATAATAACAAGCTGGACAGAAAAAACAGAAAACAAACTAGAAGAACTTATCTAGCAGAGCAGCAGGCCCAAGGAAAGATGCAGTAGCTCAGATCCAACACTGGAACATTGACAAGGAGCAAGGAAGACAGACTCAGGTGGAGCTAAATAGCAAGGCAGCCAACGAGCTCACCAAAACACCTGAGGAAGGAAGCCCAGAGACTGCAATACCACTTGTGACCACAGAAGTGAACTCAGCCACAGAATTCACAACAGGTTTTGTCATCTGTAGGAGTATGGGAAAGAATTTCCCTAACCGCTGCAACCCCCTGATGTTGAGGAATTCGGGTATACAGGCTTTCTACGTCAATTGACGCAAGGCAAAACCCGTCTTGCCATGTAAAGTTATGTATAATCTGCAGGAAATTTTTTGTATCACGTATGTAAGATGGAACATCGGGTAATAGGGGATGTAGTAACCATTCTAAGTACCGAGACAGGGGTTCTGTCAATGCCCCCACGCCCGATACAATAGGGCGACCTGGGGGCTCAGTGAAATGTTTATGCACCTTCGGTACATGGTACCAATGTGCCTTATTTGGAAAAGGTGGAAGTAATTTTTCTGCCTGTTTAGAAGACAATACCCCTCCTTCTACTGCTGATCTTAATAAGGAACGTAATTCGTTCGTATATTTACTTGTGGGGTCAGATTTCAATACTATGTACGTTTCTTTTTTATTTAATTGTCTGTAAGCCTCTAGCATGTAATAATCTTTATTTAACAAGACGGTATTCCCACCCTTATCCGCGGCACGGATCACTACGTCGTCCCACCCTTCTAATTCCCTCAATGCTTTATCTCTGCTTCCGTGAGATTGCTAGGTGACTGTTGGTAAATTAATGCCTCAACTTCTTTCAACACTTGTTTCTCAAATATCTCAATAATACTGCCTTGATTTATCGGAGGTACAAAGGTGGATTTTACACCACCCAAAAAGGGTATAGCATTTGGGGTTCGCGATGTTTTGACCCCTATCTCAGGATCTGTAATACTCAATAATAAACAGGCATCATCTGTAATATCCTCCGCTGTATCTGGATTAACCATAAACCCCAGAGGTCCCACTTGACATGGGATTTCCCCTGGACATTTTTCCTTTTCTGGACCCGTAATGGAGGAAAAAAACTTAAATAGGTGAATTTTCCTTATTGCTTTATATAAGTCAATCTTAAAGTCAACAATATCGAATTTCTCCGGAATGCCAAAGTTCAAGCCTTTCGATAGAACCGAGAGATGGTCAGCATTCAAGGTATGAGACGATAAGTTCAAGATCGATATTAGTGGAGTGTCTGTTGGTAAGTCCGTTTCCAAGACACCTGTTTTTTTCTCCGCCAATTGCCGGGCTCTCCACTTTCTGCCCCCCCGCCGGGTTTTCCGCCTAAAGGGGCAGATGTTGTCGCTGGCGAATCGTGGACAACTGTATCGGTCAGCTGTGCGACATCATCATTTAAACTGGAATCGGAATCCGTAGTCAGGTAGTCTTTTTTCATATGTCTCCTTTGGCGATGATTATTATAGTTTCTTGATCTTTGAAACTTGCGGGACCCTTGTGTATTTCTGTTCTTATTCCAAGAGAAAATCTGATCATTGTCAAAATCGGCTTTATCTCTGATAAATTTGTCCCGTTTTCTCTGTTTTATTTCTGATTGAAGGACAATTAATTTATGATCCAATTTTTTGTCCATAGAGGTCCACTGGGTTTCTGTCAGACGTGTTTTCATCTCTTCTTTAGTTTTAATAAATTCTGCTTTAACAGTATCATAATTGGACATATTCTGCTGTAAGACTAACTGGAGTAGGTCCTGGGAGCACTTTAATAAAATCTTCTCCCATTCGGTCACAAAAGTTTTATTGTCCTTGAACTGAGACAAGTCTTTGCAGACTCTCAGACCTCGTGGAACTCTACCACTGTCCATGTAGGATTTTAGGGAGTTATTGGTCCAAAAGAGGTTCACTTCTTTCTGCTAATTTGAACAATTTATACTCCAGGGTCTTTGTGCTCAAAGAAAAGATTTCATCCCGATGCTCTACTTCAGAAAAATAGGAGTCCACATTTTCCCTGCCCGCCAGTAAACCACAGGACAACGGTACTGCTCCTAAGTCCATATTGGATCTCTCTGCACACATGTTGGTTGATAGGAAACTGAGTGTGCGGTGGGTGCGGCTGAAATGACTGAGTGCTGAATCAAAGTAATCAAAAAAGTCTAAAGTTCAAAAGAAGAGCAAAGTATCGCACAATCAGTCAAAATTGCCGATTCATACCCCACTGGAGAAAAGAGCAGTTATCCATACAGTGTCCGGGTGCAACCTCAGAAAATCACACGAGTTTTCATAGAAAAATATAAAAAGAAGCGAGAGCACTCACCAACTGCTGTGATCGTCCTTACTTTATTGTGGCAGTGATATACACATTAAAACAGGCGGCAGGGAAAGAATGTGTTTCCTGAAGACTACGGCCGTTTCGCGCTGGCGGCGCTTCAACGGGTCTTTACTCTGACCTGTGGTGGGATGACGCTATATACATATCCGGTTTTAAGACGTTACACCCCATTCCACAGCGTCAATGCGGAAAACAACTCCTATTGGTGTTTACAAAATATATTAAAAACAATTAAAACCAAAGCGAAATAGAGCGAATCGGTTCTACAGACATCTTAATTACAATATCACAGCAGAAAGACCATACATTATAAGAAAACTGACATGTCTGTTCTTTCATTCAGTCCCATCGGACCTGTGGCATTCAGTCGAAGTATCCACCTAGCTTCCTTTCTCAATAATAACTTGTGGTGATCTCCTCCGTACCTAGGTTGTGGTACTTTCTCAAGTCCCGCAAAACGCAGACAAGTCGCATCACTATCATGGCAAGAGTGGATATGATTAATCAGCCTGGGAACTCCTCTACCGGTGCTAATGGATCTATAGTGTTCCCTAAATCGAACAAATAGTGGGCGAATAGTTTTTGCAATATAATAATATCCACAAGGACAAAATAACACATACACTACAAAGGTAGTTTTGCAGGAAATAAAATGTCGCACTATATGATTTATAGGGCCAATCTTTAACCTTTTACCAGTAATCATTGCCGTATAGTCAATTTCTCAGAGTCAGAAGGGCAAATAGTAACCAGTCTAGATTTCAACAACAATCGTTGGACTTGTATAAAAGATTCAGAGATAGAGGTTACCCCCCGGCAATATTGAATCAAGCCCTTGAGAGAGCAGAAGGGATGGAATTAGGTGTACAGAATACAACTATAGATACAAGTAAAAAACAGCAACAAAAAAGGTTTGTATTCAGCTTCAAGTTCGGTCCTATGGACAATTGCATCAGGTCAGCCATCAGAAAAAATTGGCATATCTTGGAGAAAGATCCGGCGCTACAGGGACCAGTGAGTGAGGGCCCGCTATTTGCATGCCATAGAAGTAGAAATTTAAAGGATATTTTAGTGCACAATAGAGTGGAAAATAATAGAGATACCTGGCTCCAGACAGGAATTCCATCAGGTAACTATAGATGTGGTCAGTGCAGTTTTTGCTCGAAACACATTACTGGTAAAAGGTTAAAGATTGGCCCTATAAATCATACAGTGCGACATTTTATTTCCTGCAAAACTACCTTTGTAGTGTATGTGTTATTTTGTCCTTGTGGATATTATTATATTGGAAAAACTATTCGCCCACTATTTGTTCGATTTAGGGAACACTATAGATCCATTAGCACCGGTAGAGGAGTTCCCAGGCTGATTAATCATATCCACTCTTGCCATGATAGTGATGTGACTTGTCTGCGTTTTGCGGGACTTGAGAAAGTACCACAACCTAGGTACGGAGGAGATCACCACAAGTTATTATTGAGAAAGGAAGCTAGGTGGATACTTCGACTGAATGCCACAGGTCCGATGGGACTGAATGAAAGAACAGACATGTCAGTTTTCTTATAATGTATGGTCTTTCTGCTGTGATATTGTAATTAAGATGTCTGTAGAACCGATTCGCTCTATTTCGCTTTGGTTTTAATTGTTTTTAATATATTTTGTAAACACAAATAGGAGTTGTTTTCCGCATTGACGCTGTGGAATGGGGTGTAACATCTTAAAACCGGATATGTATATAGCGTCATCCCACCACAGGTCAGAGTAAAGACCCGTTGAAGCGCAGCCAGCGCGAAATGGCCGTAGTCTTCAGGAAACACATTCTTTCCCTGCCGCCTGTTTTAATGTGTATATCACTGCCACAATAAAGTAAGGACGATCACAGCAGTTGGTGAGTGCTCTCGCTTCTTTTTATATTTTTCTATGGTTAAGCATTATTGTTTTCCTGCTATTTGCCCTTCTGTTTGCAGTTCATCTCCAATATCCGCTAATCCGCTTCATTGTGACGCTTATATCATGCAATGTTACTATTTTTCATTGGAGTTATTTATATATTAGTTGGAGATGCTACTAACAGCTATCTTGCCTCACTAGTGCTCCCTGTTCCATGTCCATTTCACCCATATGTTTTATGCAATATTCAGGGGGGTGTAGTTTTTTGTATCATGCTTTCATGTTTTTAGATGTTTTAATCAGTTGTTTGTCCATGTTATCAATAAAGCTGTATTAATTTTGATTTCAAAACAAAAAACAACACTAAGGACGTGGTGAAGAGTAAATAAATCCCTTCTATAGGACATACCCATTGCATTCCACCGGGGATACTAGGGGGCAAAGACTCCCCAATAATATAAACCTATAAATTCAAAAGAGCATCATGCCCCAAAACAAATACATATAATATACAAGACTACCATAAAAAATCAATAAATTTTATTAAACACAAATCAATAGAAAATACATGCAAAATGTGAGGATAAGGTGTATGATAAACAACAGAACACATACAAAGGGATATGCACATGCATAAGGGCACAGGGTAAAGTGCCTTCAAAAACAGTAAATGCAAACAAGCAAAGAATGGGCAATACAGCACACACGTGTGTGCAATAATGCTGGGTAGAATACAAAAAATGGCAGGGAGGCTACACAACCGTAGCCTGAAAAAATGGGGGAGGCTATATAAAGCCTAGCACATACCCATATTAGGACACAGAAAACTGCTGTATATATGTACTGAATATCACTGCCAAAGAGCAGGGTAAATTACAGTTTAGATGTTAATGCTACCCCTACTGGCACCTATCTGTGTACCACCAGCCAAAGTAAAGTAACCGCCGTGGGAATGAACCCACCGTATAACTACCACTTACCCATGGTGTGCCACTACCCGATGTAAAGTGTCCGCCCGAAAGCCCCGACGCACGTTTCGCGTATTATGTTGCTTCCTCGGGGGGCTGTCTTAATTTTGATTACATTATATGGAGTGTGCACACCATTTTTTGTAATGGTCTTCTTCTCCTCTCATTGTAAACTTTGGTCTCTCTCTATACAAGGTGCAGCACCCTGACGGGGTATCATCCATTTTCGTGTAGTATTGTTTACACTTTGAGTGCGCCCTAATCTTTATATATCGTGTTCTGAGACATAGTCCATGGGATGTGAGGCCAACATAAATATGTTTGCATGTGCACATTGCATAATATACCACATGAATTGTATTGTGATATAGTCATTACTTTTGAATTCTCTAAAGCCATCTACAGATGTGAAAGATGTGGCGTGTACCAGATTTTTGCATGCCAGGCAATCACCACATGGATAACAACCCCAATTTTTTCTGCCCATCTTGAAAAAATCCAGAGATTTTGCCACATAGTGGCTATTGACAAGAACATCCTTTAAGTTTTTACTTTTCCTGGCAGTCAACATTGGTAACTTGAGCTGACAACTTGATAGCATGGGCTCAGTACTGAGCACAGACCAATGTATCGCGAGATTTGTAAGCATAGTATCCCATTGGGTGTTATACTTTGAGATAAATCATATTGCGGTATTATTGGGGTTTTTTTCTTATTGGAAGTACGGTAAGTAAATCCCACCTCAGGGTATTTTTTGCTCTCATTTATCCTATTTTAATGCTCCTTTTACTGTACCCATGCTCCAAAAATCTATCCACAAGGTCCACAGCTTGCTTCTCAAATGACTCATCTGATGCACAGATTCTCCACATGTGGAGAAACTGGTCTATAGGAATAGCTCTAATAGTTGAGCCTAGAAGTGCGGAGAAAGCATGAAGCAATGCATTTACTGAGGTCTCCTTCCTGTATGTATATATATCCAGACATATATATATATATATATGTGTGTGAATAGAGCCATCAGCTTGCACCTTCAGCCTGACATCTAGAAATTAGATATCTTGGTGATGGTAAGTATATGTAAGCCTATTGTTGGAGTCACTGAGGTTTAACATAGATATGTGTAACGGTCTGAATGGTGGAACCACTGTGCCAAAGCCCAAGGAAGACCTGGAGGGGTGTGACTAGGAGCCTCACCCAATCTGACCTCGGATACGCAGCAGCTATCAACACTGAGATCCAAGGAGAGACAAAGGAGGTGGTCAAGGTGCTACTGAAGGATTGACCTTGGGTAGATGCCAGCTGACCCCTAGGAATGTGTAGCTGGGAGGGCCCAAAGGAATGTACAACAGATGCAGACAGGCAGAGAAGATGACAGGAACTGCAGGCGAAGACAAGGCATGGCTGCCAATAAAGTGAGCACTGGCAGGCGCACCTGGTTTGGCTGCCATTGAGGTGAGCACTGGTGGATACAACTGGTTCGGCTGTCGTTGAGTTGAGCACTGGCTGGTGGAACTGGTTCTGCTGCCGTTGAGCTGAGCACTAGTGGATGCAGCACACTGACATGCAAACACTGGCACCTGAGAACTGACAAAAGTGTTGGGAACAAACTCACAACATTGCACAGGCACATCCATGTTGGAGGAGGCTCTTTAAATAGTAAGTGACTGCCAGCTATTGGCTGGGGACACTTTAGAGAAACATGTGTGGCACCTTTAAGAAAGAGGAAGTGTGCGTGTGCGTGCCCTAAGCACAGTGCCTGGAGAACTACTAGGAGTGCATGCACCCCGGGCAGCAGCAGACCCAGAAGGAGCAGGACAGGAGCAGTGAGTATGCTGGTGTCTCTGCAGGGAGAGTTGGACTGCAGGCAGAGATGTGGGCCAGACAACATGTACATCTTTAAGTCACTGACAGAGCCCTGCCAAATGAAGAGAACCTTGTCAATATAACAAAACCATCCAAGGATCTTGGAAGCGATGTGTGCATCATCTGGGAAGATAGTCCTGTAACACCCCAGAAATCCGGTTGTCACAGTGGTATTGCCTGCCTCCCAGGGAGGGTGATTCCATGCCTGGAAGGAGAAGGAGTCCCCTTAGCAGGCAACACTAGCATACCACACTTTCCTGACTCCAGGCCAGAAGAGGGAGCTCTAGACCCGGTTTCAGGGTAGCTTCCCTATAAATTCTGGAGTTACGTTCAGTCTGTGTGAGACAGTGAAGGGAGAAGAAGCAAAGGAGAGAGAAACTGGGAGTGGAGCTGCAATTGAGCTCACCCCAAGGATTAAATGCAAGAAACCGGACACCGGGGTCTGAGGTTGTGTGGGAACTGTATGCAGCACAGCTGAAACCGGAGGGCAGGAGATTGCAGGTCTCCTGGCCACAACTGACACCCGAAGGCACAGCAGCAGATTAGAGCCCAGAGTCACCACGAGAAAGGGACACCTGTAAAAAGGCTCAAGCTGACTGCCATGTGAGTAGTGTTCCACCTGAGGGACAGATTGAGAGAGGGACTTGAGGACAGCTAAGGCATCAAGAACCTAGAATTCAGCAAAGAAAGGAAGGCTTTTAACCCCACCTGGCTAGGGGGATTCCAAACCACTTCCAGGCTGCCTGGATTTCAAAGATCACCAACAACCTGCGCCCCTGATTGCACTGGCAATTAAAAGGAAAAGAGACTGCAAATGCTGTGTCCTCCAATTCTTTCCTGCACCCCAACATCTACAACCCCTCAGAGACTGTCCTGGTAGCCCTGGGGCCTCCGCTCCACCTGTGGGAAGCAAAACCACCTAAGCTGCATCACCATCGCCCCAGCGGATCCCTTTAAAGGGACCCTGTCACCTGAATTTGGAGGGAACAATCATCAGCCATAGGGGCGGGGTTTTCGGGTGTTTGATTCACCCTTTCCTTACCCGCTGGCTGCATGCTGGCTGCAATATTGGATTGAAGTTCATTCTCTGTCCTCCATAGTACACGCCTGCGCAAGGCAAGATTGCCTTGTGCAGTCATGTACTACGGAGGACAGAGAATGAACTTCAATCCAATATTGCAGCCAGCATGCAGCCAGCTGGTAAGGAAAGGGTGAATCAAACACCCGAAAACCCCGCCCCTATGGCTGAAGATTGTTCCCTCCAAATTCAGGTAACAGAGTCCCTTTAAGCAGCATCAGCTATCCCTGGCCGAGCACCACAGGTGGCGTCACGAACATTGCTACATTAGACTTTATTTTCCACAAAACTTTATCCGCTTTAATTGGACACTCAGTGCCACTTACCGAGTCACTGCCGCTGTGACTTCCCCTTTAAGAACTGTGCCGACCCGGTACCGAGTAAATCACGGTCATAGCGGGTGCTTCAGTCCTCTCCCAAATCCCAAAAAGAAGTTAGCATAAGATGGTGAACACTCTGCTCCCATTTTTATTCCACGCCTTTGTAAGAAAAATTGAATGTAAAAAGTTATGTGACAGAACAAACCACTACAGTTCCAACACCAGGCGCCTTGTATCTAGATCCAAATTGCTCAACTCGATAAAAAATTGAGCTGCTTTCAAACCATCTTCAAGATGAATAAAGGTATTGTTAGGGGTTGAGTTCCTGCCTCTGCACAGGGGGAATCTCAGGCCATCTCCGCTGCGGTCTCCCATTCTTCTCCTGCCACAGTGGAGCCTGCTCAGCAGGGATGTCGATCCCAGCGTCTCGCTCAGTCTGACTCTGTGCTAAGAGTTACTGCTGCATTTCCTGCTTCTGCCATTGAAGTCAGTGCTGGGCAGCGGTGAGCAGACGCTTCTGGGATTAAGTCCTGCTTTTCACGTTCTGAGCATGCCCAGAGTAAGACCTTTCAGTGGAGATCGAGGGTCACATGATCAGATACTGCAGCTAAGGTCATTGGTCCTTCTTGGAAGGTCCTTGTAGGTGCTAGGACTAAATCCTGCTTTGCACTCTGAGCATGCCCAGGGCAAGATCTCTCAGTGGAGATCTGGGGTCACATGCTCAGGTACTGCAGCAACTCCATTGGTCCTTCTTTGAAGGTCCTAAACGTGCTGCAACTATTTAAGGCTCGCATGGCCACACAGCCATGCGCTAGTATTGACTTGATAATGTGTGTGTGTAGATGGATTTATATCGATGGATGAAAGCTCCTAAATCATTCCCATTCCTAGTGTTGATGACTGTTCACGAATGATGGAAGCTATCTAGCGCCCGTCCGTCCAAGCCATCAGCACGTGGCACACATTACAGCGTCTAATTGCTGTGACCGCCAGTGCGGCGCCGTGCACTTTCTCAGTGCTTTCCTTACCCAAGCCAGGGTGGTTAGTGGCATCCGCCAGTGCGGCACCGCATGCACTTTCGTGCATCTAAATACAATTATTTCTGTCACTCTGACACCCCAGTAGCGGTGTCGAGCGCATGAGGTCTTTATGAACTCAAATCCTGTGTCTTGGGATTGAGTTCTGAGACTTCTTGCTTGCGCTCTTGGTGCGGTACCGCGGTCCTGTGACGCAACAGTGTTCGCTTCCTTCACACAGGGTGAAGTTAACCCATGTGTGTATTCACATTGTATCGCCATATCGTCCGTCGTTACTAGCAGCAGGTTTTCACCTGCACGGTGGACCTCAGACTGCGAATGCACCTAATACTATTCCATCTTAAACTTGGTGCATTCCGCCAGTCCTAACAGGTATAGAGTGATTCCATGTCAGCTGTGATGAGGAGCATGTTAGAATCTAAATGTAATCCATCCAGATGCCTCAAGACGTCTCACTCAATTGATAAGCACCTAGTCTCACGGTTCAGCATTGTGTATCCCTCTGGGACTCCTTCACTCATACTATTTCTATCAGTCTATACCTCTGGATTAAGCGACTTTATGAATAAGACCCAGGAAGGTCGAAACTTCATGGAATTTATGGTCGCTTTTTGCAATTCATGTTATTTACTTTGCTCCCACTGATGTTTCGTTAATAAATACCTTGTTTGCATATTTAATCAAGAGAGTTTGTGGTGAATATTGACTCCATGATTCTAGGGACTTCTTCAGTCCATTACACCAGCACCTTGCAATACTGGACTTAGTGCACACCAATTTAACCAATTAATTATCTATCCATGTGCACATCAGCATAGCAAAAATCTCCAGCTTTTCTAATATTATCTTTGAGATCTTGCGAACTTCCCGAGGGGAAGACGAGGACTCTGTATTCAGTTCGCAGAGAAAGTGACTTGTTCCTCCAGTAGAGTCCTCCATAACCTCCCCCTGGTCTCCTGCTTGACCTGGGACACTCCACACGTAAACGACGAGAACTGAATTCGTATCCATTGCTTCCACTCATGGCATTTTCTGCCTACTGTGGATCCTGGAAGGTGATGAAGGCGAATAGTGTGGCACTGTCTCCCCCATGATTCTTCAGCTCGATGGTACAGATCCTCCAATACTGATGCAACAACTCCTCCAGCTCTTTCTCTCGTACATTGGCCATTAAGTTGCCCAAAAAATGCACAACTTTCCCAAGTGCTGACCCCCAACCCTGGAGAAGGCCCCTTGGCAGTCTGGTAAATCTTTGGCAATGTGTCCAAGGCGCCCACATGTATAACAGCAGCGTGGGTTGGGAAACTCTCGGGTAACCCTTTGTACTGTGATCATTCAAATCTTTGGTTGAAGGGTCTTCTGGGATTAGTGGCCATATTGGGTCTCCAGCGGGGTCGGTTGGCTGTAAATTCATCAGCCAATCAGGCTGCTTGCTCTGGAGTATCAGACTTCTGGTCGGCTATCCACTCTCGAATTTCTGGGGCCATGTTCTCTATAAGTTGTTCAAGCACAATCACATCCTGAAGAGCAGCAGTGGAGTGGGCAGCCCTACCGTCGAGCCAGCGGTTGCAGTGTCTCCGGGCTTGACTGCCAAATTCTACATATGAGACCCCCTGGCGAGAGAGTGTCCAGAACTTGGTGCAATATCTCTTGGGGTTGATGGTAAAACATGCCAGCAGGGTATCCTTAATAGTGGGAGCGCGACGATCATGTGGTACAGAGTGCTCTGTGGTTCCTGGGCAATCTGAAACAGGTCTTTTTGGGACCTCAAGTCACCAATGATTCTGTGCTCAAACTGCTGGCACTGACACAGGGCTCATCCTTGGTCAGCCATTTTCCCATCCACTTCCGGACTTTAGCGTCTGAGCTGGAGTGGCCAGATAAAGCCTTCATCCCTGTATTTTGGAGGGGGCTGGCTGAACATGTGAAGGACGCTTTGGCCACTAGAGAGATTCCCGACTGTTGTGAATTCTATGGTCAAGCTCCCACCTGTGGTCATGAGTGGTACTTCGGCTGGTTCTGTCTATGAGCTCCCTCTGGTGGATGTGAGTAGGGCTGCGGCTTCTGAGTTTCCTTCCTCAGGTGACGAGGTTAAGTCGTTAGGTGCTGCTCTATTTAACTCCACCTAGTTCTTTGTTCCTGGCCTCCAGTCAATGTTCCAGTATTGGTCTTGCTCTCTCCTGGATCGTTCTTGTGGCCTGTCTGCCCTGCATAAGCTAAGTTTTGCTTGTGTTACTTTTGTTTGCTATATTTTCTGTCCAGCTTGCTATATTGGTTTTTCTTGCTTGCTGAAAGCTCTGAGACGCAGAGGGAGCACCTCCGTACCGTTAGTCGGTGCGGAGGGTCTTTTTGCCCCCTCTGAGTGGTTGTTTGTAGGTTTTTGTGCTGACCGCAAAGCTATCTTTCCTATCCTCGGTCTATTCAGTAAGTCGGGCCTCACTTTGCTAAAATCTATTTCATCTCTGTGTTTGTATTTTCATCTTACTCACAGTCATTATATGTGGGGGGCTGCCTTTTCCTTTGGGGAATTTCTCTGAGGCAAGGTAGGCTTATTTTTCTATCTTCAGGGCTAGCTAGTATCTCAGGCTGTGCCCGAGGCGCCTAGGTCTGGTCAGGAGCGCTCCACGGCTACCTCTAGTGTGGTATGATAGGATTAGGGATTGCGGTCAGCAGAGTTTCCACGTCTCAGAGCTCGTCCTATGTTAGTAACTATCAGGTCACTTTGTGGGCTATTAACCACTAGGTCCATTGTGGTTCTGAATCACCAGTTCATAACAGTACTGGAGGCCCAAAGTACTAATGCTTCTCAATAGAGGGAAAAGAGAAGTTCTGAGACCATTTTTTTCTCTGTACTGTGTTTTGTCTTTCTTTTCCCCTAGACATTTGGGTGGTTCAGGACACAGGTGTAGTGATGGACATTAAAGATCTGTCTTCTTGTGTGGATCATCTCACTGCAAGAGTACAAGATATTCAAGACTTCGTGGTTCAGAATTCTATGTTAGAACCAAGAATTCCTATTCCTGATTTGTTTTCTGGAGATAGAGCTAAGTTTCTGAGTTTTAAGAATAATTGTAAACTGTTTCTGGCTTTGAAACCCCGCTCCTCTGGTGACCCAGTTCAACAAGCTAAGATCATTATTTCTTTATTACGTGGCGACCCTCAAGACTGGGCATTTTCCCTTGCGCCAGGAGATCCTGCATTATGTAATATTGATGCGTTTTTTCTGGCGCTCGGATTGCTGTATGATGAACCTAATTCAGTGGATCAGGCAGAGAAAAATTTGCTGGCTCTGTGTCAGGGTCAGGATGAGGTAGAGATATATTGTCAGAAGTTTAGGAAGTGGTCTTTGCTCACTCAATGGAATGAATGTGCGCTGGCAGCAATTTTCAGAAAGGGTCTCTCTGAAGCCCTTAAGGATGTCATGGTGGGATTTCCTATGCCTGCTGGTCTGAATGAGTCTATGTCTTTGGCCATTCAGATCGGTCGACGCTTGCGTGAGCGTAAAACTGTGCACCATTTGGCGGTATTATCTGAGCATGGACCTGGGCCTATGCAGTGCGATAGTACTTTGACCAGAGCTGAACGGCAAGAACACAGACGTCAGAATGGGCTGTGTTTTTACTGTGGTGATTCCACTCATGCTATCTCCGATTGTCCTAAGCGCACTAAGCGTTTTGCTAGGTCTGCCACCATTGGTACGGTACAGTCGAAATTTCATTTGTCCGTTACTTTGATCTGCTCTTTGTCATCCTATTCTGTCATGGCATTTGTGGATTCAGGCGCTGCCCTGAATTTGATGGACTTGGAGTATGCTAGGCACTGTGGGTTTTTCTTGGAGCCCTTGCAGTATCCTATTCCATTGAGAGGAATTGATGCTACGCCTTTGGCCAAGAATAAGCCTCAGTACTGGACCCAGCTGACCATGTGCATGGCTCCTGCGCATCAGGAGGATATTCGCTTTTTGGTGTTGCATAATCTGCATGATGTGGTCGTGTTGGGGTTGCCATGGCTACAAGTCCATAACCCAGTATTGGATTGGAAATCAATGTCTGTGTCTAGCTGGGGTTGTCAGGGGGTACATGGTGATGTTCCATTTCTGTCTATTTCATCATCCACCCCTTCTGAGGTCCCAGAGTTCTTGTCGGATTACCGGGATGTATTTGATGAGCCCAAGTCCAGTGTCCTACCTCCGCATAGGGATTGTGATTGTGCTATCGATTTGATTCCTGGTAGTAAGTTTCCTAAAGGTCGACTGTTTAATTTGTCTGTGCCTGAGCACGCCGCTATGCGGAGTTACGTAAAGGAATCCTTGGAGAAGGGTCATATTCGCCCGTCCTCGTCGCCATTGGGAGCAGGGTTCTTTTTTGTGGCCAAGAAGGATGGTTCGCTGAGACCTTGTATTGATTACCGCCTTCTAAATAAAATCACGGTCAAATTTCAGTACCCCTTGCCGCTGCTGTCTGATTTGTTTGCTCGGATTAAGGGGGCTAGTTGGTTCACCAAGATAGATCTTCGTGGTGCGTATAATCTTGTGCGTATTAAACAGGGCGATGAATGGAAAATAGCATTTAATACGCCCGAGGGCCATTTTGAGTACCTGGTTATGCCATTCGGGCTTTCTAATGCTCCATCAGTGTTTCAGTCCTTTATGCATGACATCTTTCGAGAGTACCTGGATAAATTCCTGATTATATACTTGGATGATATTTTGGTCTTCTCGGATGATTGGGAGTCTCACGTGAAGCAGGTCAGAATGGTGTTCCAGGTCCTGCGTGCGAATTCTTTATTTGTGAAGGGGTCAAAGTGTCTCTTTGGTGTTCAGAAGGTTTCATTTTTGGGTTTCATTTTTTCCCCTTCTACTATCGAGATGGACCCTGTTAAAGTTCAGGCCATTTATGATTGGACTCAGCCGACATCTCTGAAGAGTCTGCAAAATTCCTGGGCTTTGCTAATTTTTATCGTCGCTTCATCAATAATTTTTCTAGTATTGCTAAACCGTTGACTGATTTAACCAAGAAGGGTGCTGATGTGGTCAATTGGTCTTCTGCTGCTGTGGAAGCTTTTCAAGAGTTGAAGCGTCGTTTTTCTTCTGCCCCTGTGTTGTGCCAACCAGATGTTTCGCTCCCGTTCCAAGTTGAGGTTGATGCTTCTGAGACTGGAGCAGGGGCTGTTTTGTCGCAAAGAAGTTCTGATGGCTCGGTGATGAAGCCATGCGCCTTCTTTTCCAGGAAGTTTTCGCCTGCTGAGCGTAATAATGATGTTGGCAATCGAGAGTTGCTGGCCATGAAGTGGGCATTCGAGGAGTGGCGTTATTGGCTTGAAGGAGCTAAGCATCGCGTGGTGGTCTTGACTGATCACAAGAACTTGACTTATCTCGAGTCTGCCAAACGGTTGAATCCTAGACAGGCTCGTTGGTCGCTGTTTTTCTCCAGTTTTGACTTTGTGGTTTCGTACCTTCCGGGCTCTAAAAATGTGAAGGCGGATGCCCTGTCTAGGAGTTTTGTGCTCGACTCTCCGGAGTTGCCTGAGTCGGCGGGTATTCTCAAAGAGGGGATAATTTTGTCTGCCATCTCCCCTGATTTGCGGCGGGTGCTGCAAAGGTTTCAGGCTAATAGACCTGACCGTTGCCCAGCGGAGAAACTGTTTGTCCCTGATAGAGTTATCTCTGAGGTTCATTGTTCGGTGTTGGCTGGTCATCCTGGAACCTTTGGTACCAGAGATTTGGTGGCTAGATCCTTTTGGTGGCCGTCTCTGTCGCGGAATGTGCATTCGTTTGTGCAGTCCTGTGGGATTTGTGCTCGGGCTAAGCCCTGCTGTTCTCGTGCCAGTGGGTTGCTTTTGCCCTTGCCAGTCCCGAAGAGGCCCTGGACACATATCTCTATGGATTTTGTTTCGGATCTCCCCGTCTCTCAAAAAATGTCAAAGTATAGGAAAAATCAGCCGCACTCAAATGGTTGAAAGTTCAGCAAACTGTGTAGTTTCTTTATTAACATAAACAATAAACATCACCAGGTGCTCTTTTAGGAGGTAAATGGGTGGCGGACTATTCAATTCGGGTAACGTTTCGACCCCAGCGGGTCTTTATCAAAACCTCACTGTAAAACAGATACAAACATATAAGTGAATTATACATATATACATGTGATATATTAAAAAGAACCGAAAAAATGGAAAACAAGAAAACAATAACAAAAACAACAATAACATCAGGTCCAAAATTCATAATGGTACTAATTGACAACTGTAACAACAGTACTCTGTCCCATACAATTACAAGAACATGCTGTGGAGACCCTATCATAGGGGTGGGGAGTCCCCCATTTTTTGCAGGTAGGAGCAAGGCTATTCCGGAGAAACAGTTCCATAGAGCACATATACAAGTCTTAAACAGGAAAACCAGGTGCAGCGATCAGGTCGCTGATGAAATGCACTGAGCTTATGCCAAAGAGGTAGAGGAGAGGAGAAAGAGCCGAGTTCCCATAGGGCTAGGAGGAAGTAGAGAGAAGGGAGAGAAAACAACAGGGAATAAGCAAATGACCAGTACAACAAGTAACCACTGTAAGCAAGAGGAGAGAGACTTAATAATTACCAGCTATGGTGGAGTTGTGTGGAAGCACGTCCGCCTGGTGGGTGATGTGGGAGCAAATGTGTA